>NW_028270176.1:62778372-62952682 GCF_037043375.1 Chiloscyllium plagiosum
CTCTCCCTCCCTCACGCTGTCTGTCCGTCCATCTCTCTTTTTCTCCGGTAGTTTCTCTCCCTCTTTCTCCCTGGACCCCTCTGCTCTGTCCCAGTGACTGGGGAAGGGGAATTGGGAAGAGTTTGCCTCAGTGCCTGGTCTCTCCCAGGATTTAACCCGACTGTGGGGAGGGGGTGAATGGAAGAAACATTAAATACTTTTCTGAGTGCGTCTGAAAAAGAGAAAGAGAAAGGGAGAGTGACAAAAAGAGAGAGACATGGAGAGAGTGGAGATGGAGAAAGTGGAGAGAGAGAAATGGGCAGTGAGAGTCAGGGAGGTGGAGTGAGAAAAGGACAGAGTGAGAGAGACAGGGAGAGAGAGAGAGAGTGAGAAGGACATATATGGAGGGAGAAGGACAGTGTGTGTACTTGGCGATGGTTTTAGAGTGGGATCTTGCTGTGCATTACAGCACTCAGTGTCAAAAGGCGAGTTAGTCTCTGCACTATGTCCTCCAGCCCAGGGGGTGTGAGTCTGCATGGAAAGGGGGAGAGTGGGAGACACGGAGGGAATGGGACAGCCAGAGACAGGGGGAGGGTTTGATGGGGTTTTGGGGTTGGTGGAGAAAGGAGGGACTGTTGTCATAGAGAGATGGAGGGAGGGATAGCATGTGATGCAAAGTCTGAGACAGGGTGGAGAAGAGGTCCTCACACGAAGGATAGTCAATGAGGCCATTCAGGGGCCAATCCTGAGGATCCTGAACCGGACCAGGATCATTTAATGGGGCAGGGGGATGATGGGCAGAAAGGACTCCATCTGTGATGCAAACCTTCTGTAATTCTCGGGCTGGGATCTTGCTGTACATTAAAATAAGTCACAGGTCAGTCAAACCAGATTCATTTACCGGTGTGAGAAAGTGAGGACTGCAGATGCTGGAGAGTCAGAGTTACAAAGTGAGGAGCTGGAGAAGCACAGCAGGTCAGCCAGGAGAGTCAATGGTTCAGGCCTGACCTGCTGGGCTTTTCCAGCTCCACACTTTTCCACTCAACTCCCTCTGCCCCAGGGAGTGGGGCTCACAGCAATGTTGAGGGGGCAGGATAATATTTGAGGGGGGCACAGTTGGTGAGGTAGGTATTTTGGGAGGGAACGTATTGGGGAAGGGAATAAATTTGGGAGGAGAGTGAAAATGATGGGCAATTGTTTTTAGGGGGTTCAAAATTAGGTGAGCACTTTCAGGTCTGAAATAAAGAAAAGAGAAAGGGAGGGTGAGAAAAAGAGAGAGAGGTAGAGAGAGTGGGGATGGAGAAGGGGGATGAGAGAAAGATGGGACAGAGACAGACAGTGAGAGGGAGGGTGTGAGAGAAAGGCAGATTGAGAGAAAGAGACAGACAGGGAGAGAGAAGGACAAAGAGAGAAGGGGAAGTCAGACTGAGAGAAACAGGCGTTGAAGCATGGACAGACTGAAGGGGGTCACTCAGTATTCCAGTTGGTTCCAGCTCCCTCTCTCTCAATGGGTTTTCACACTCCCTCTCTCCCATGCTCCTGGGGTTTCCTTCAGCTTGTCTCTCTCCCTCTCTCTCTCCCTCTCTCTGGATGGTGAGCTGGTCTCTGTCCCTTGCCATGTTGGTCACCTCAGAAAGCCTCCAGAAAATTCAAGAGATCAGTCTGCAGGTGAACCCTGCTTTTGTTCATTTCTGGATGGTTTCCCAGAACTTTCTATATTTCTGGCCCATTCGGAGAATCAGTTAATAGTTTGAAGTGTTGCTGATCATTTGGATGGCTTGTTCCTGTTAGTTTCTTTGTGTAGCAGGACCCGGTGCCTTCCTGTCTGGGCCCTCCTTTGTTTGGTGGAGACGTTGTTAGGGATATGTCTGCCCAGGGGAACTGTTGCCTTATGCTGAAGGGATAACCATCTGGCTGCTGTCTGGCTTTTGTGATTTGGGAGTATAACTTGTCCAATATACCCAGCATCTCTTGGCTGTCTATCTGTGTTTTAGCAAGGAGGCCGCAACATTTCACCCATTCCCCCTCCCCCACCCAGTCTTTTGAATAGAAAGAAGCTTATACAATGAATTACAACCTAATTTTAAAAGCTGGTTATGTTTGTTGTCAGAGTAGCCTGATGTTTGAGCGAAAGCCATTTTGTACATTGGTCAAACCGATTGTCATATGGCTGATAAGTGATATCATAGAATCCCTACAGAGCAGAAACAGGCCCTTCAACCCATCGAGTCCACAATGACCCTCTGAAGAGAATCCAACTCAGATCCATCCCCTGATGATATCCCTGAAACCCTGCATTTCCCATGGCTATTCCAGCTAACCTGAATATCCCTCGACACAATGGGCAATCTGTCAAAAATGTGCACCATTGAACAGTGGGAGAAAACCAGATGCAAGGAGAATGTACAAACACCACACAGACAGTCGCTCAGGAGTGGAATCAAACCCAAGTCTCTGGTGCTGTGAGGTAACAGTGCTCACCACTGAGAGACTGAGGCTCTCCTAACTGTTTCAACAAAACATTCCGTTCTGACAATCCATACAGAATTGTGATGCATAGTCAACATCCAGTGAGCAGAATAAATGCAAGGGAATGAGACCTGCTGGCTCAAACTCCTGGAATTCCCTCCCTAAGGACATTGTGGGTCCACCACCTGCAACAGTGCAAGGAGGCAGCTCACCACCAAAACCCGCCCCTTAGCTGCTTACGGACAGGCAATCAATACTGGGCCCAGCCAGGAACACTCAAACGCTGCAAATGAATGAAACTGAGGTGATCACCCGGGGAGTTCCATCTACCTTCCAGTCCCTGAGGGTGTGTCCAGGTATTATTCACCATGATCGTACCAATCTGTTGCCGCCTGCAATCCTAACCACCGGTATTCCGAGCTATATCAAGGTGAGTGCAGTTCGGACCACAGCCGATGTGGTCCTCTCTCTGTCAGTCATCTCTCTATCTCACCCCTCTCTCTCTCCCTCAGCGCTTCTCTCTCACAACGCTTCTCTCTCTCTCACCCCTCTCTCACTCTCACCCCTCTCTCTCTCAGCCTCTCTCTCACACCCCATCTCTCTTGCACCCTCTCTCACCCCCCCTCTCTCAGGCCCTCTCTTTCAGCCCCTCTCTCTCTCTCACCCCCCTCTCTCACACCCTTCTCTCTCTCACACACCCTCTCTCTCACCCCTTTCTCTCTCACCCCTTCTCTCTCACCTACTCTCTCACACACACCCTCTCTCTCAGGCTCTCTCTATCTATCTCTCTCTCTCTCACACACCGTCTCTCTCAACCTCTCTCTGTCTCACACCCTTCTCTCACTCTCACTCTCTCTTACTCTCTCTCTCTCACACTGCTTCTCTCTCTCA
The DNA here is from genome assembly GCF_037043375.1 of Chiloscyllium plagiosum. NCBI lineage: Eukaryota > Metazoa > Chordata > Chondrichthyes > Orectolobiformes > Hemiscylliidae > Chiloscyllium > Chiloscyllium plagiosum. The sequence goes on from NW_028270176.1 coordinate 62,781,712, forward strand.
TCCTTTCTCTCTGTCAGCCTGTCTCTCTCTCTCACCCCCTGTCTCTCTAACACCCCCTCGCTCCCTCACCCTCTCTCTCTTTCAACCCTCTATCTGTCACCGCTCTCTCTCAACCTTCTCTCTCTAACCTGTCTCTTCCTCTCTCACACCTCTCTCTCTCAGCCTCTCTCTCTCACGCCATCTCTCTCCCTCTCTTTGGCAGCCCTTCTCTCTCTCAGCCGTTCTCTCTCCCCAGTTTCTCCCACCCTGATCTCTCTCACAGCCCCCTCTCTCTCACACCTCGCTCTCTCATCCATCTTTCTCTGATCCCTCTCTCTCTCTCTCACCCCTCCCTCTCATATACCTCTCTCTCATCCTCTCTCTCTCACCCACTTCTCTCTCACACCCCTCTCTCTCTCTTACCCTTCTCTCTCACCCCTCTCTCTCTCACCCCCTCTCTCTCAGCCCTCTCTCTCTCAGCCCCCCTAGTCACTCCACAGTCTTTCACACCCTGATCTCTCTCACACACCCTCTTACCCTCTCTGTCTCACCCCTTCATTCTCTCAGCCTAACTCTCTGTCACCCCTGTCTCTTTCTCATCCGCTCTTTCTTCCACCACTCTCTCTCCCTTACCCCCTCTCTCTCAACCCTCTCTCTTACCCCTCTCTCTCACACCTCTCTCTCTCTCACCCCTACTCTGTCAGCCCCTCTCTCGCACCCCCTCTCTCTCAGGCCCTCTCTCTCACCCCCTCTCTCTGTTTCACCCCTCTCTCTCTCTCATCCTCTCTCTCTCACCCCTCTCTCTCACAACCCCTCTCTCTCAGCCTTTCTGTCACCCCCGTCTCTTTCTCACCCGCGCTCTCTTCCACCCCTCTCTCTCCCTCACTCCTCTCTCTCTCTCACGCCCTCTCTCTCACCCTCTCGCTCTTATCCATCTCTCTCTCTCTTACACCTCTCTCTCTCTCACGCCTTCTCTCTCACCCTCTCTTTCGCAGCCTCTCTCTCTCTGCTCCTCTCTCTCATCCCTTTCTCTGTCATCCCGCTCTCTCACTCACACCTCTCTCTCACCCCCCTCTCACACCCTCTCTCTCTTATGCATTCTCTGACTCTCACCCCTCTCTCTTACCCCTCTTTCTCACACCACTTCTCTCTCTCTCACCCGTCTCTCACTTTCACCCCTTTCTCTGTCTCTCATCTCACTCTCTCTTACCCCATCTCTCACCCCTCTCTTTCTCAAGCCATCTCTTTCAGATCCTCGCTCTCTCACACCCCTCTCTCTCTCACACACCTCTCTCTCAACCCTCTGTCTCTCTCACACCCCTCTCTCTCTCACACACCTCTCTCTCAACCCTCTGTCTCTCTCACACTCCTCTCTCTCTCTCACCCTCTCTCTCTCAACCCCCTCTCTCACACTCCTCTCTCTCTCAACCCCCTCTCTCACACTCCTCTCTCTCAGGCCCTCTCTTTCAGCCCCTCTGTCTCTCACACATACCCCTCCCTCTCACACACTTCTCTCTCACCCTCTCTCTCACCCCCTCTCTCTCACACACCCTTCTCTCTCTCTCACCCTCTATCTCTTTCATCCCCTCTCTCTTACCCCTCTCTCTCACACACACACCTCTCTCTCTTACTCCTCTCTCTCACACACCTCTCTCTTACACCCTCTCTCTCACCCCCCTCTTTCTCACACCCTCTCTCTCATGCCTCTCTCTCTCACCCCTTCTCTCTCACCCCTCTCTCTCACGCCTCTCTCAGGCCCTCTCTGTCAGTCCCTCTCACGCTCTCACCCTCTCTCTCTCTCACCCCCCTCTCTCTCTCACCCCCTCTCTCTCACACCTCTCTCTCTCACCCTCTCTCTCTCTCTCACTCATTCTCTCTCACCCCCTCTCTCAGGCCCTCTCGCTCTCACACCTCTCTCTCTCACCCTCCCTCTCTCTCTTACATCCCCTCTCTCTCAACCCCCTCTCTCTCTCTCACCCATCTGTCCCTCTCACATTTCTCTCTCTCATCCCTCTCTCTCTCTCATCCCCTCTCTCACCGCCCCCCACTCATCCCTCTCTCTCACTCCCTCTCTGTCACACACTCCTCTCTTTCACCCGGCTTTCTCACACACCCTCTGTCTCACCGCCTCACTCTCACATCCCTCTCTCTTTCTCCCCATCCCACCCTCACCTCGCTCTTTCGGTCATCCCCCCCTCTCTCTCTCCTCTCTCTCACTCTCTCACACCCTCTCTTTCTTAGTCCTCTCACTCTCTTACCACTCTCTCTCATGCCTCTCTCACACCTTCTGTCTCTCAATTATTCTTTGCCTGTCTCTCTCTCACCCCCTCTCTCTTTCCGATGTCTCTCACACACCCTCTCTCTCACTCCTCTCTCTCACACACCCCTCTCTCTATTACTCCTCTCTCTCACACACCACTCTCTCTCTCAGGCCCCTCTCACTCTCCCCAGTCTCTCCCAACCTGATCTCTCTCACACACCTTCTCTGTCACGCCTCTCTCTCACCCTCTCTATCTCACCCCTCTCTCTCTCTCTTACCCCTCTCTCTAACTCACCCCCTCCCTCTCAGGCCATCTCTCTCTCGCCCCCTCACTCTCTTTCACCCCTCTCTCTTTCTTACCTCTCCCTCTCACCCCCTCTCTCTCACCCTCTCTTTCTTACCCGTCTCTCTCTCTTTCAGCCCCTCTCTCACACACCCCCCCCCTCACAGACCTCTCTCTCAACCCTCTGTCTCTCTCACACCCATCTCTCTCACCCCTTTCTCGCTTACCCTCTCTCTCTCACACCTCTCCCTCACACCCTCTAAATCAAACCCTTCTCTCTCACACATCCTTCTCTCTCTCACCCTCTCTCTCTCTAGCCCCTCTCTCTCTCACACCTCTCCCTCACCCTTTCTCTCTCACGCCTCTCTCTTACCCCTCTGTCTCACACACACCTGTCTCACACACTCTCTCTCACCACTTCTCTTTCACTGCCTCTCTCATCCAACCTCTCTCAGGCCATCTCTTCCAGCCCTTCTCACTCTCTCACCCCTCTCTCTCTCACCCTCTCTCTCTCACCCATTCTCTCTCATACCTTCTCTCTCAGGCCCCCTCTCTCTCTCACCCCTTTCTCATTCTTACCCCCTCTCTCTCTCAGTCCCTCTCTCTCACCCTTCTCTCTCTCAGTCCACTCTCTCACCCCCTCTCTCTCATCCCCTCTCTGTCATCCCCCTCTTACCCCTCTTTCTCACACCCCTTTCTCTCATCCCCCTCACTCTAACACACCTCTCTCACACACCTCTCTCTCTCACGCCCTCTCTCACCTTCTCTCTCTCTCACCCTCTCTCTCTCTCACCCCCCTCTAACTGTCATCCCCTCCCTCTCTCCCCTCTCTCTCACCCCCTCACTCTCTCACTCCTTCTCTTTCTTAGCCCTCTCACTCTCTTATCCCCTCCCACTCTCACCACTCTCATTCTCTCACACCCCTCTCTCTCACCTCTCTCTCTCTTACTACTCTCTCTTTCATCCCCTCTCTGTCTTACCCCTCTCTCTCACCCCGCTCTCACACCCTCTCTCTCCCCCAATCTCTACCCCACTCTCACTCACCCCCTTTCTCTTTCTCACCCCGATCTTTCCCATCCTCCCTCTCTCTCACACACACACTCTCACCCTTCTCTCTCTTTCCCCCTCTCTCTTACCCCCCTCTCTCACACCTATCTCTCACCTTATCAATCTCACCCTCTCTTTCTTTGCGTGTCTCTCTCACACCCCCTCTCTCTCTCACCCCCTCTCTCTATCACCCTTTCTCTCACAACCCTCTCTCTCATTACCCCTCTCTCTCACACCTCGCTCTCACAAACTTCTCTCTCTCACCCTCTATCTCTCCTACCCCTCTCTCTTACCCCTCTCTCTGTCTCTCACCTCTCTCTCACCATCTCTCTCTCACCCCTTCTCTCCCACCCTCTCTCTCTGGCCCTCTCTTTCAGCCCCTCTCTCACATCCCCCTCTCTCACGCACACCTCTCCCTAAACCCAATGTCTCTCTCACAGCCCTCTCTCTCTCACCCTCTCTCTGTCACCCCTCTCCCTCTTACCCCTCTCGCTCACACACCCTCTCTCTCACCCTGTCTCTCAACCCTCTCTCTCTCACACACCCTTCTCTCTCTCTCACCCTGTCTCTATTGCCCCTCTCTCTCTTACCCTCTCTCTCTCTCACACCTCTCTCTCTCACACCCTTCTCTCTCTCTCTCTCTCACCCCCTCTCTCTCACGTCTCTCTCTCACCTTCTCTCACTCACCCTCTCTTTCTCAGCCTGTCTCTCTCTCTCACCCCCTCTCTATTTCTCACCCGTTCTCTGTTCCACTCCGATCTCTCTCTCACACCCCCTCGGTCTCTCGCCCCTCTCTCTCTCACACCTTTCTCTTTCAGCCCTCTCTCTCTCAGACCCCTCTTGCTCTCTCTTCAGTCTCTCCCACCCTGATCTCTCTCGCACACTTCTGTCTCACGCCACTCTCTCACCCTCTCCCTCTCTCACCCTCTCTCTCTTACCCCTCTCTCTCACCCCCTCTCTCTGCCTGTCTCTCTTTCACCCCGTCTCTTTCTCACCTGCTCTCTTTCCCTCACCCTACTCTCTCTTACCCATCTCTCTCTCTCACCTATCTCTCTCAACCTCTCTCTCTCATCCCTTCACACTCACCCTCTCTTTCGCAGCCCTTTCTCTCTCTCTCATCCCCTCTCTCTCCCCAGTCTCTCCCACCCTGATCTCTCTCAGAGCCCATCTCTCTCTTACCCCTCGCTCACTCTCTCATCCCTCTCTCTTCATCCCTCTCTCTCACACCTCTCTCTCTCACACCTCTCTATCTCTCTCACACCTCTTCTCTCTCATCCCCTCTCTCTCACCCTCTCTCTCTCAGGCCCTCTCTCGCTCTCACCGCTCTCTCTCTTACCCCTCTCTCTCTTACACCGCTTCTCTCTCTCTCTCACCCCTCTCTCACTCTCACCCTCAGGGTCTCACCCTTTCACATACCCCCTCTCTCTCCTACCCCTCTCTCACTTACACCTCTCTCTATCTCTCACTTCTCTCTCTCACCCCCTCTCTCTCAGACCCTCTCTTTCAGCCGCTCGCTCTCTCACACCTGGTCTCTCTCTCACACACCTCTCTCTCAATCCCCTGTCTCTCTCAACCACTCTCTCTCTCACCATCTCTCTCAACCCTCTCTCTCTCAACTCGTTCTCTCTAATGCCTCTCTCTCCCATACCTCTCTCAGCCTCTCTCTCCTACCCTCCATGTCTTGCCCCTCTCTCTCTCACACCTCTCTTTCTCTCACCCTCTCTCTCACCCCTTCTTCTTCCCCCTCTCTCACCCCTCTCTCTCAGGCCCTCTCTCATCCCCTCACTCTCAGGACCTCTTTCAACCCCCCTCTCTCTCACACACCCCTCTCTCACACACACACCTCTCTCTCAACCCCGTCTCTCTCACACCCCTCTCTCTCTCATCCTCTCTGTCACTCCTCTCTCTCTTCCCCCCCTCTCTCTCACACACACACACGTCTCCCTCTCACCCTCTCTTTCGCAGCCCCTCTCTCTCACCCCTCTCTCTCTTACCCCTCTCTCTCTCACACACCTCTTTCTCATCCACCTCTCTCTCACCCTCTCTCTCGCACCCTCTCTCTCTCACACCTTCTCTCTCACCGCCTCTCTCACCCCTCTCTCTCAGCCTTCTCTCTCTCTCGAACCCCTCTCTCTCTCGCTGTCTCTCCACCCTGATCTCTCTCACAAACCTACTCTATTACGCCTCTTACTCTCACTGTCTCTCTCTCTCAGGCCCTCTCTCTCTCTCTCACCCCCTCTCTCTCTTTCACCCCTTTCTCTCTCTCACGCACATCCCTCTCACCATCCTTCTCACCCCTGTCTCTTCAACTCAGCCTGTCTCTCTTGCTCTCACTCCTGTCTCTTTCACACCCGCTCTCTCTTCCACCCCGATCTCTCTCACACCCTTTCTCTCCCTTACCCCTCTCTCTCTTACCCCTCTCTCTCAACCCCTCGCTCACCCCCTCTCACTCCAACCCTCTCTCCCACCCCTCTTTCTCAACTCCTCTCTCTCACACCGCCCCCCTCTCTCACCCCCACCCTCTCTCTTTCTCAGCCTGTCTCGCTCTCACCCCTTCTCTTTCACACCCGCTCTCTCTTCCACCCAATGTCTCCCACACCCTCTCTCTCCCTCACCCCTCACTCTCCCTCACCCCCCTCTCTCCCTCACCCCTCGCTCTCACCCCCTCTATCTCAGCCTGTCTCTATGTCACCCCCTGTCTCCTCCTCGTCAGCTCTATCTTCCACCCCGATCTCTCTCACACCCACTCTGTCCCTCACCCCTCGCTCTCTCTTACAAGTCTCTCTCTCTCAAACTCTCTCTCTTACCCCTCTCTCTCACCCCCTCTCTCTCACCCCCTCTCTTTCACCCACTCTCTCTCAGTATGCCTCTCTGTCACCCCCTATCTCTTTCTCACCAGCTCTCTCTTCCACCCCGATCTCTCTCACACTCACTCTCTCCCTCACCCCTTGCTCTCTCTTACCCGTCTCTCTCTCTCATCCTCTCTCTTACCTCTCTCTCTCACGCCCTCTCTTTAACCCTCCCTCTCTCAGCCTGTCTCCCTCTCTCACCCTCTGTCTCTTTCACACCCGCGCTCTCTTCCACCCCGAATTCTCTCACACCCGCTCTCTCAGTCACCCCCCCGCCTCTCTCACCCCTTCTCCCTCACCCTCTCTTTCGCAGCCCCTCTCTCGCTCACATCCCCTCTCACACCCCAGTCTCTCCCACCCTTATCTCTCTCGGAGCCCCTCTCTCTCACCCCTCCCTCACTCTCTCATCCCCCTCTCTCTCATCCTCCTCTCTCTCACCCATCTCTCTTACCCCCCACTCCCACACCGCTTCTCTCTGTCACCCTCTCTCGCTCACCCCTCTCTCTCACCCCTCTCTCTCTTACCCCTCTCTCGACCACCTCTCTCTCATCCCCTCTCTCCCACCCCCTATCTCTCACACCCTCTCTCTCACAGCTCTCTCTCTCACACCTTCTCTCTCACCGCCTCTCTCACACCCCCTATCATGCCCTCTCTTTCTACCCCTCGCACTCTCTCACCCTCTCTCTCTCACACCCCTTTCTCTTTCACCCCCTCTCTCTCACACCTCTCTCTCTCACCCTCTCTCTCTCGCTCCCTCTCTCCCCCCTCTCCTCCACTCTCTTCCCCTCTCTCCACCATCTCTCTCCCCCCTCTCCCTGTCTCACTCCCCCTCTCTCTCACCCTTCTCTCCCTCTCTCTCTGACCCCTCTCTCTCCGCCCTCTCTGCGCCCTCTCTCTGCCCCCAATCCCGCCCCCTCTCCCTCCCCTCTCCCTCCCCCTCCCTTTCCCCCTCTCTCTCCTCCTCTCTCCCCTCCTCGCTCGCCCCTTTCTCTCGCACCCCTCTCTTACCCCCCTCTCAGTCTCTGTCGCATCCTCTCTCTCTATCTCTCTTCTGCTTGCTCTCTTCCTCTTGCGGTCTCTCTCTCTCACTCTCTCCCCCTCTTCTTAAGCTCTCTCTCTTTCCCTGCCCTCTCCCTCTCTCTTGCATTCCTCTCTCTCTTATCTCACGGTCTCTCTCATTCGCTCTCTCTTGCTCGTGCTCTCTCTCTCTGTCGCTCATGCTCTCTCTGTCTGTCACTCTCCCTCTCTCTCTCCCTCTCTCTCAGTTCACCGCTATCACTCTCACCTCTTCTCTGTCACTCTTGCTCTATCGTTCTCTCTGTCTGTCGCTCTCTCACCCCTCTCTCACTCCCTCTCTCTCTCCGTCACCCCTCCCTCTCCTACCCCAATCACTTTCGCATCCCCCCTCTCACACACACACACTCTCACACACCCTCGCTCTCTCCCCGCCCTCTCTCCCACCATCTCTCTGCCTTTTGCTCATCCCCTCTCTCTCCTCACCCCCTCTCTCTCTCTCTCTCACCCCTCTCTTTCTCCAACACCCTCTCTTTCACTCACTCCCACCTCTCCCTCTCACCGCCCTCTCACCCAGCTCTCTCTCCCACCCGCCTCTCTCTCACCCCCTCTCTCCCAGCCCCCACTCTCACCACTCGTTCTTTCACCCCTCTCTCTCACCCACTCTCTCTCTCTCACACCCACTCCTTCTCACTCCACTCTCTCTCTCTTACCCCCTCCCCCCTCTCTCTCACCACCACATCCCCTCTCTCTCTCAACCCCCTCTCTCTCTCCATCCTCTCTCTCAATCCTTCTCCCTCAACCCTCGCGCTCTCACCCCTCTCTCTCACCATCCTCTCTCTCAAACCCCCTCACTCTCTCATCCCCTCACTTTCTTACACCCTCACTTTCTCACCCCCTCCCTCTCAACCTCCTCTCTTTCTCTCACCCCCTCTCTCTCACACCCCTCTCTCACTCCACCTCTCTCTCGCACGCCTCTCTCTCACCAACCCCTCTCTCAACCCCATCACTCTCTCATCCTCTCACTCTCTCACACCCTCACTCTCTCACGCCCTCTGTCTTTCTCAAACCCTCTCTCTCTCACCCCACTCTCTCTCTTATCACCTCTCTCTCACTCCTCTATCTCACCCCCTCTCACACCCTTTCTCTCTTAAACCCGCGCTCTCTCTCTCTAACCCCTCCCCATCTCACCTCTCTCACTCACCCCTCTCTCTCACCCACTCTCTCAATCACACCCTCTCCTTCTCAGTCCACTCTCTCTCTTACCCCCTCCCCACTTTCTCTCTCTCAATCACCACACTCTCTCTCACCCGCTATCTCTTTCTCAGTGATGCTCTCTCTTTCTCACTTACACGCTCTCTTTTTCACTCACTCTCTCTCTTTATCACCCCCTGTCTCTCTCACCCCCTCTCTCTAAACTCCTCTCTCTCCCCTCTCCCTCTCCCCTCTCTCTACCCCCTCTCTCCCCCTGTCTTTCACACCCCTCTCTCTCACTCCCATCTCACACTCTCACCCCACTCTCTCTCTTAGCCCACATCTCTCTATCCTTCCCACCCCTCTGTCTCACACACCTTCTCTCTCACATCCCTTCTCTCACACCCCTTCTCTCTCATATCCCTTCTCTCTCACACCCCTTCTCTCTCACACCCATTTTTCTCACCCCCTCTCTTTCACTTTCTCTCTCTCTCCCACTCTCTCTCTCAACCCTCTCTCTCTCACAACCCCTCTCTCCGCCTCTCTCTCAACTACTCTCTCTGACCCTTCGCTCTCTCACCCCTCTCTCTCACCCACTCTCTCTCTCTCACACCCTTTCCTTCTCACTGCACTCTCTCTTACCTCCTCCCCCCTTTCTCTCTCTCAATCAGCCCTTGTCTCTCACTCCCTCTCTCACACACCTGTCTCTCACTCCCTGTGGCTCTCAACACCCCTCTCTGACCACCCCCTCTCTCAACTCCCCTCACTGTCTCATCCCCTCTCTCACACACCCTCGGCCTCTCACTTCCTCCCTCTCTCCCACCATCTCTCTGCTTCTTTCTCATGCCCGCTCGCTCCTTCTCGCTCCCTCTCTCTGACCCACTCTCTCAACACCGCTCTCTCTCACCCCTCTCTCTCCCACCCCCTCTCTGTCACTCACTCCCACCTCTCCATCTCACCACCCTCTCACCCATCTCTCTCTCTCACCCCACTCTCTCCAACCCCCCTCTTCCACCCTCTCACTCTCTCATCCTTCTCTCTTTCACCCCTCTCTCTCCCACCTCCCTCTCTCTAACCTATCCCTCTCTCTCACCTCCACCCCCACTCTCTCAACCCCTCTCTCACCCCTCGCGCTCTCACCCCTCTCTCTCACAGCCCCTCACTCTCACTCACTTTCTCTCTCACCACCCCCTCTCTCAAACACCTTCACTCTCTCATCCCCTCACTCTCTCACACCCTCACTCTCTCACCTCTCTCTCTCAACACCTCTCTCTCTCACACCCCTCTCTCCGCCTCTCTCTCAACTCCTCTCTCTCACCCTTCGCTCTATCACCCCTCTCTCTCACCCACTCTCTCTCTCACACTCTTTCCTTCTCACTGCACTCTCTCTTACCTCCTCCCCACTTTCTCTCTCTCAATCAGCCCTTGTCTCTCACCCCCTCTCTCACACATCTGTCTCTCACTCCCTGTGTCTCTCACCACCCCTCTCTGACCACCCCCTCTCTCAACTCCCCTCACTCTCTCATCTCCTATCTCACACACCCTCGGTCTCTCACCTCCTCCCTCTCTCCCACCATCTCTCTGCCTCTCACTCACTCCCATCTCTCCTTCTCGCTCCCTCTCTCTGACCCACTCTCTCAACACCTCTCTCTTTCACCCTTCTCTCTCCCACCCCCTCTCTGTCACTGACTCGCACCTCTCCCTCTCACCGCCCTCTCACCCATCTCCTCTCTCTCACACCCTCTCTCTCCCACCCCCCTTCCACCCTCTCACTCTCTCACCCTTCTCTCTTTCACCCCTCTCTCTCCCACCTCCCTCTCTCTAACCTATCTCTCTCTCACCTCCCACACGCACTCTCTCAACCCCTCTCTCTCACCCCTCGCGCTCTCACCCCTCTCTCTCACACTCCCTCACTCTCACTCCCTTTCTCTCTCACCGCCCCCTCTCTCAAACACCTTCACTCTATCACCCCCTCTCTCTCAACACCTCTCTCTCTCACACCCATCTCTCCACCTCTCTTTCAACTCCTCTCTCTCACCCTTCGCTCTCTCACCCCTCTCTCTCTCACCCACTCTCTCTCCACACCCTTTCCTTCTCACTGCACTCTCTCTCTTACCTCCTCCCCACTTTCTCTCTCTCAATCAGCCCTTGTCTCTCACCCCCTCTCTCACACACCTGTCTCTCACTCCCTGTGTCTCTCAACACTCCTCTCTGACCACCCCCTCTCTCAACTCCCCTCACTCTCTCATCCCCTCTCTCACACACCCTCGGTCTCTCACCTCCTCCCTCTCTCCCACCATCTCTCTGCCTCTTTCTCATGTCCGCTCTCTCCTTCTCGCTCCCTCCCTCTCTCTGATCCACTCTCTCAACACCTCTCTCTCTCACCCCTCTCTCTTCCACCCCATCTCTGTCACTGACTCCCACCTCTCCCTCTCACCGCCCTCTCACCTATCTCTCTCTCTCACCCCCTTTCTCTCCCACCCCCCTCTTCCACCCTCTCACTCTCTCACCCTTCTCTCTTTCACCCCTCTCTCTCCCACCTCCCTCTCTCTAACCTATCTCTCTTTCTCACCTCCCACCCCCTGTCTCTCTCAACCACCCCTCTCTCTCACCCCCTCTCTCTCACCCCCTCTCTCTCAACCCTTCTGTCTCACCCATCGCGCTCTCACCCCTCTCTCTCACACTCCCTTTCTCTCTCACCATCCCCTCACTCAAACACCCTCACTCTCTCATCCTCTCACTCTCTCACATCCTCACTCTCTCACCTCCTCTCACAACCCCTGTTTCTCACCCCCTCTCTCTCACCCCTCTCTCTCGTTCCATCTCTCTCTCTCACCCCCTCTCTCTCACCACCCCTCTCTCATCCTCTCTCACTCTCTCATCCCCTCACTCTCGCACACCCTCAATCTCTCACGCCCTCTCTCTTTCTCAAACCCTCTCTCTCTCCATTGTCTCTCATCCCGTCTCTCTCACCCCTCTCTCTCACCCCCTCGCACACCCTTTCCATCTTACCCCACGCTTTCTCTCTGACCCCTCCCCCTCACTCCTCTCGCTCATCCCTCTCTCTCACCCCCTCTCTCAATCACACCCTCCCCTTCTCTTCTCCATTCTCTCTCTTACCCCCTCCGCACTTTCTCTCTCAATCACCCCTTGTCTCTCATCCCCTCTCCCTCAGCCCTTCTCTCTCACCCGCTCACTCTTTCTTACTCAAGCTCTATCTTTCTCACTTACACTCTCTCTTTTTCACTCACTCTCTCTCTTTCTCACCCCCTTTCTCTCTCACCCCCTCTCTCTCAACTCCTCTCTCTTCCCGTCTCCCCCACTCTCACTCACCCCCTTTCTCTTTCTCACCCGCTCTCTCCTCCACCCCGGTCTTTCTCATCCTCCCTCTCGCTCTCACCCTCTCAACCTTCTCTCTCTTTCCCCTCTCGCTCTCTTACCCCCTCTCTCACCCCTCACTCTCACCCTCTCTTTCTCTGCCAGCCTCTCTCTCACCCCCTCCCTGTCACCCCCTCTCTCTCTCTCAGCCTGTCTCTCTGTCACCCCCTGTCTCTTTCTCACCAGCTCTCTCTTCCACTCCGATCTCTCTCACAGCCCCTCTCTCTCACCCCTCCCTCAGGCCCTCTGTTTCGACCGTGTACTCCGGTACCCCCCACAATCTAAGAGATATGCACATCACGTGAATTAGCTATGCTAAATTCTCCATAATGTTAGGTGTCTTAGGCAGGGGTAAACATAGGGTTGGGATGGGTTGATCTTCGGAGGGTTGTAGTGAACATGTTGGTCCGAAGGGCATGGTTTCATCCTGTAGGGAATCTAATCTAATCATTTCAATTCAGATTAAAATAGCTCAGGATCTTTTCCCATGACCCAATGCCCTCTACGCCATGTCAACAGAGGTTTCACCGAACGAGTTTGAAGCTCCCAGCCCTGGCGTTTCACGCGCCTCTCTACCTTCACAGTAGGACTGCATGCTCATGGAGTTTGTCACTGGCAAAGTAGATATCCACTCGTTCGTCCCACTCTCAATTTCCAATCGGATCTTCGCCACTGTGTACACAGTTTCACTGAGTCCAGACCTGGGAACCGGTGTGATGTGAGTGTGCAATAATAGTTTCTTCCTTGTCTCACGGCACTGGTAAAGTTACGATGTGAAACTTCATGTTTATTGAAACCGATATTTCAACAATATTTGTGAACTCTCGACTGTACATTTCATCTTTTATTGAAATCTATCAAATTCAATCTTCAACATTCTCAATGATGGAATCTCCACAGCCACTGGGGACATTGAAGGGGACGATTCAAGCCAATCTCAGTGGGCTTTCCTGTTGTGCATGCGATGCGGTTCCTCAACTATCTCAGCCATTGCATTAAATGCTTTTTGTATTGTGCTTTTTTCATATAATCGAATAATGGTTCGTCCTCTGCTTTGTGGTCAAGCTACCTCCATTCAAATCCGAGTATCTGTAATGAGCATTTGTTCCATGTTACTCCACATAACCTGTGCAAAACAAACGCAGAAAGGACACAATCACTTTTAAGATGAAAATACTCACTCAGGTGTTGGTTTTAATGCTTCAAGCCGCCACTCTCAGCACCCAATCTCGGAGATTTTTCTCCCTTTAATAATTACTATTCCCCCTTTCCATCCCTCCTCCCATGTCACTGGGGCATTGAAAAAAATAACATTCACTTTCACATTGACACCGTTAAGTCTGTGCTGTAGCTGTCACTCTTGTTAAGTGAACGTGACACAATAACACCATCAGGACCATTAAGCCACTTAATGCTATCAGACAATGTGGTTGGGTTTTGAATCCTCACGTATAGTGTTTTATTTGCATGGATCAGAGATTATTGGAGCATTGCGTTCATGAAAAGGGCACAGAACAGTATCGAGGGAATGACTTTATTGGAAAAGACCAATGTCTCTGGTCTCCCCACATTTATTTCAAGTCATCATTTGTCTCTCGCTAGATTATTGTTTATAATTTTGCAATTCACATAATAGCAGTGATATGACAACTGCGGAAACGATGCAGAAGTGATTTGCCAATTTATTATCTGGATTGAAGAACTTCAAATATTACAGAGTTCAGACAGACTGGCGTTGTTTTTTCTGAAAGCAGGGGAAATTGAGATGAGACAGTGTTGAGATGTACGAAATGATGAGCGGTATGGATTATGTACACTTAACGAAACATTTGATGGAGGGATCAATCACCATGGATCCATAGATTTAAGATAAGAGTAAAAAGGTTTGGGTCGTTGCACATAAAAAAACGTTATCAGACAACGAGTGGTTGGAATCTGGAACTCACTGTCTCTAAGTGTTGGAACGGCAGAAATTCTCAGAAAATTCAGAGATATTCAGATATAAATTTGTAATGCTAAAAGCACACAACGTCAAACGATGAAAAATTGGATGAGGATAATCAAGCAGTTATTTTGACAAGAGCGCGCACAAGTAGCTTGCAAGAGCAGTTCGCTCTGACGTCCACTGGAGTATGGCGTTTCGTATCCTCAGCTGTCATGTGGGATGCAAGGGTTCATTTTCCGCTGGGGCGGCCCTGACTGTTTCAGGGTTTCAAGGTTTGTGTAAAGATTTGTAGTTCCAGTGAAGTTTGCAGATGGTGTGTGGATGTTCGATAGTGTTGGGAAGTTGGTTTGCAGCAGTTTCTTGCCCTTTCTCGGTGACATCCTCAAGGCTGATGAGACTCTTATGAAGCTCTGCTGTCCTGTAGCGTTTCGAATTGGTGTGATTTCCTTCCCACTGCTTTCAGTTGCTGCTTCTTGTCATTCATTGCATATCACGGTATGTTACGTCCAGGTCAACATGTTCTTTGATGGAGTCATTGGATGAGTCTCGTCATTCTAGAAAATCTCTGGCTGCCCACTATTGTCCAATTATTGTTGTGTTGTTCTGGTCGAATTTGTTGACCTCGTCATGTCTGTGCATTGTCTCTCTATACAACTGATTGTGGTGTTTACTGGATCCTCCAGAAATGCTTTGCAACAATAGATATTCCCGCAAATTCGTTGCAGACAAACAACGTTAGGAGGGCATGCCAAGACCCAACACATCAAGCAAAAATATCTTGGAACGGACAGCCTTTGACTACTCGGATTTATGAAAGAATATAAACCGAAAGCCACATTTAGACAACAACTCACCAGAACAATGGACCCAATACCCATCATGTACAATACAAATATGGTCAAACAATGTTGCACGTAGTGAGAGCAGGGAACATTATACAGGACAGACAATTCACGACACGCATTCATGAAGATCTACTTGACACTAAACACCACTGCCAGGTGTCCTCAATAGGTTGACTCATTACACTGAGTGTTGCTAATTCTGCAGCTGGAAGCTTGGATTGTATGACGGTCTGCAGCAATGGAGACGGTGTTGCTGGAAAGGTACAGCAGGTTAGGCAGCATTCAGGAAGCAAGAGAATGGACGTTTCTGGCATGAGAAAGTCATCAGGCACATGCCCAAAACATCGATTCTCCTGCTCCTCAGATGCTGTCTGACCTGCTGTGTTTTCCATCACTGCACTCTAGACTCTGATGTCCAGTATCTAAAGTCCTCATTTTCTCCTCCGTTTGCAGCAGTTGTTGGTTCCTTGAGTGAGGGATCAGTTGATTGAACCAATGTAAACTTCGATTACTGATTGAAAAATATAACCAGGTCTGTAGCTCAAAAGAGTGTTTCTGTTGTTTCTCAGGTGCTGTTCCTGGCACGGCCTCTGGCATTGTAATTATTTTGAGTTTCCTGGCTGTTTAATGTGTGCTTCTGTGATCACACAGTTGCCAGTACTCTGGGGAGCGGCTGCAGTTATCTGCGCTCGCAGCCTCGATGCAATTGATGCGGTTTGGGTCGTTCATGATTTGTCCAACAGGAGCACAGTGATGAACCAATTGATATTGCAAGAAGGCAGACAGGCGTGGAAAATGTCGAGGTTCTGGATGTTTAGAGATTACCTAGATTCAGGAGAAAAGAATGTTGAATATTACGAGTCGTGTTGAAGAACCCTTTGGGAAACAAGTCACCAGCGGTGTGGTTTACAAGCGCACTCACAGTAACCACAATGCGAAATAAAACATACAAAACATGAGGGAAACAGACGAAGGATGACAGTAATCATGGGTGACCTGAATTTCACTCCCCAGCTCCCCCAATTCCCACTTCCAGCTCCATTATAAACAAATTTTAGAGAGCCATAAGCATCAAAGTTGTCCATTGGAACGACTCAATTCTTTCCTTTGTTTTCGATTAGGCTATTTGTTTCAGGGTTTTTTACTTTCCTTGGAAACCATCTCTTTCATTGTGAGCATTCGGCAAGGAAGCCATCCTTTTTGTCAGGGAAAGAATATGTTTGTGTCAGGCATGAGATTCACCTGTCTCACACGTTTCTTCTACTTTCTCTCGGTTTTAATAGTGTTCTTTCTTTTGACTCCTCCGACCAAAGTGCATGACCTCATAATGACAACATGAAACTGCATCTGACAAGTTATTCCCCATTCATTCAACCTATCTATATGCCTGTGCGAAATGCCACGTTCTGAACATAATATGCGCTCCCACGAGTGTGAATTGTCAGCACATTTGTGCACATTTCACTCTGCCACTCGCTCCATGCTATTAATACAGAGATAATTGCAGGCTTAAATATACTGAGACTTGCCAGACATCTGCCGTAAATACTTCTACGTACTTGCTACCCTCTGAACGTGAGAACATGCTCCTCATCTGCATGTTAGTGGGTAACACCTTCCCCTGAGATTAGAACCTCCAGTCCTGCACTATTGTGGATATAAACCAGATTGGAACAAACGCTTAAAGTAAAGCATAATCTCACTGGCGTCTCTCGGGCCAGTTCTGAGAGCTCTTTTTTGAGCTCTGGTTGAACAAACTGCCCTGATTAGCACTTTAGTTTTGAAAATGACACATCTACTTCAAAGTTACTTCAGTGCCTGTGACTGACGTCGTGCTGAAAGGCGCTGTAAAAATACAAGAACATCTTTGTTACTCGACCATTGCCGTATTGTTAATCTCTCTGTTCATTGAAATCGATCCTTCCCATCTACTCTATCTCTCTCAATGGGAGTTATCCCTGCAACTCCAGAAAACCCGTCTGAACAACTCGGCATTTTCTCAGGTCTGCTCAATTGTTGACATGCAGGAAACTTGTGTTCGGAACGAGAAACGGATCTGACTCAAAACGTTAGCTCTGTTCCTATATCCACAGATAATAACAAACACATGGTGTATTAGTAGGTTTTACTGAGTTTATTTGGTACAAGTTGTGTTTTGCATTCAACGTCTTCACTCCTCGTCCTTTGGTCAGTTGCCTTGGTCAGGGGCAGCAGTTCCTCCTGATCATCAGTGCACCCATCCACACCGCTTTCGCCCACATCATTGTAAACATTCTCAAGAAATCTCCCATTAAACGTCTTTGCTCCAAACAAAACATTCCCAGAGTCGGGAATCTCTCCACAAAGTGAGATTCATTTATCTCTGAACATAGTGCAAAGCAGAGGGTTGTGAAGAGATTCTTGGAAAATTTTGCCAATTGGCAGGTGGGGAAACTGTCAAGAAGCAAAGCAGAAATCCTAGTCCCGAGTTTTTTTAATCTTTATATATTCCTTGGGAAGCGGATCCAGAGGCGAATGAACGATGAACTGTTCGACTGAGCAGAGACAGGTTCGAAATCTTTCCGTGGTTGTGGAGGCCAGTGCTTTGACTCTGATGCTCTCCGGGCATGAACTGATCTGTGACATTGAAAAGATTCTCGTTCCTGCACGTCAGGACGTCAAATCTCATTTCAGCTCCGGGACAATGAGAAAACACTGTCACAGACAAGGCACTGAAAGGCCGGAAGGGACACGGTCCCGGTTGGAGGAGAACTGGTTCCTGGTGTCATGGTTGTGTCTTTAGAGGATGGGAGCAGACTATTCCCTTGTCTTCAGAATGAATTTCCAGGGATTTATTTTCGAAAGGTAAAGCTAATTAAGGAGCATTTTCCATGGGGGAGGAGCAGACTAAAGCTTGCATTCGGAGATCATTGACGCCATTGGCTCATCAGTCTCTGTGGCGATGGAAGTCAGTGTGTTCGGGTCTTCACTGACAGGTGCTGTTCTCTCACGACCCAGGAAGGGAGCGACAATCACACCATCCTTTTTTCTTCAGCTGCACAGTTCCGGGGTTTATACCGTCGTCAGGAATATGTCCGTCATGAGGCACGAAGGGAGTCGGTCCCGGTTTTAGGAGAGCTGGTTCCCGGTGACATGATTGTGTCGGCAAGGCGTGGGATCAGACTGTTCCCATTTTCCACAACGAATGCCCCAGGATTCATTTTGGAAACGTCAAACCAAACGAGGGCAATTGTCATTCTACGAAGGGCAGGCGAATTCTTGAATTCGCTAACAGTCTTCTTTATGAGATCCTACAAGGGGCTTGCTACAAGGAACTCCCCAGTCTCTATGGAGCAATTAATTCTCTCGTTTGGCTGGTAACCGATAGGGTGTTCCCACGCATGGAGCGGTCGCTGTTCTTATCCATCCGAATCCTTTGCTGTGCAGTTTCGTGTTTTTAGTAGGTTCGGGAATATGCTCCCAATCGGAAAACCTATCCAGTGAGGAACGACAAATGTGTTCCGTTATTGTTTAATGGCTAGTAAAGTGTTGCGGATGCTGGGAATCTCTGACAAAAAACAAAAACTGCTCAAGGAACTCGGCAGGAATGGAAGACCCTGTGAGAAAAACAGAGTTCTGAGAAACTCCTGAAGAAGCTCTGAATCGTTGTCTATGTTTTTCTATCTCCAGATGCTGCCAGACATACTTAGCTTCTCCTGCAATCTCTGTCTTTGCTTCTAAATGAATGATAATTTGAAATATCGAGATTGATTACACAGACCAAACATATCCTGACATTTTACCCTGTCGAAGCTGTGGTGATTCAATTCAAACAAACCTAACAATGATTGCCTGTCCCTCAGCTCCACAGGGAGGGAGAACTTGAAACCAGTTTAGTAGCGTACTTCTGCAGGTGTGGCCAAGTGATTGAGGCGATGGGCGTTAATTCCACTGTGAGTTCCTCATGCAGTTAAGCATTTTGCTGACTGTGATTGAGAGTCGAGAGTGAACTGGAAGTGTGTTTGTTCTCTGCTTTTTTGTTTGAAATTAAAATCGCAGAATGAAGTAAAATGCATATAACCCAGATAAAGAATCTTGGGATACTGCAACCAACCGCATGTCATGAGTGAAAAGGCAGAAACCTCCAAAGCATGAAAGACCCATATAATCGAACACTTACAGTGCTGAATTCGTTTGAGCCTTTGAGCAAAGTGCTGCCAAATGGGGTAAGAACAGTTCAGGGGTCTGAATTGGAATGTGCAGACTTAGTGGGCCAAAGGGCATTTTCTGTGCTCGACGCATCCATGGCCAGCTGAGAAAAACTCAGTTTGTGAAGGAACAGGACATTGTTGGCAAAATGCCCCTCGGCGAGGAAGGGGTCGAAGCTACTTTCTGTCAGTCACGGTATTTATTGGAAGATTTTAATTGGTAATAACTGGTATGGTGCCCATTGGTGGAATCAGTCTATACAATAATCAGGACATGAAACCGTGGTGCCTTATTGCCCTGCCGCGAGTAAGCCCTCGCAGCTTACATTCCCTGATTCTGCTTTTGAAATAAAGATCACTTTCTCGATGTGTCTGTATTTGTATCAAACAGCACAATGATCTCGGGACTAGACAGGAAGAGGAATCTGGAGGTGTGAGAGGGACAGAAACAGAACGAGACGAGACGAGACATGAAAGTGTCTAGAGTTTGCCGTGTGTCAGTAGTTTTGTGAGGAATGTTTGCTGAGAGCTATCCTGTCAGATCCCAGGAGCAAGGTGCCTTGATTTGGTGGGATTCGTGTTACTGAAAGTTACACATGCGAAGCGTGTGGGACTATTTCAGCTCAGTATCCACTTCATATCGCAGCTCACAGCAACGGTTCATATTTTCTGGAGAGGTGGCTTGTATTCCACTTAAAGCCGCCTTTCACGAGAGAAACTTGCGGACGTAAAGCGCATGGAGTGCGTATAATGATGAGGACTCTATCACTGTCGCGGAATGTGCCTGCGTGTCTGCCTCTGTGTGTGAACATGAGAATACATTCCTCAAAGGTGTTGCAACCCAGTATGACTATGTCAACCGTCAGTACCATTGTTGTGTCATTTAAGCTCACAGAACGAATCTCATTGACATTTTCCCTCGAAAGTCAGAACACTCAAAGTTATGGGGCAAATGCTGCAAACTGGGACGAGAATAGATGGACGTCTGATAACCTGGTCTGTACGATGGACGGATGGCCCTTCACTGTCCGGCCCCAACCCCACTCCCCCATGCTTTAAAAACTCGGGGACAGAGAGGGAAATTGACCTGACGAGAAAATCTCTTCACAATCTTCCATCACCTTTTTATTGTCCCTTTTCCGACAAATTTTGCAAATTACTTACCATGCTTTTTATCTTCTCACCTAAATCATTTATTTAAATGAAAAAATGAATGTGGGCTCAGCATCGATCCTTGTGGGACACCATCGGTAATAGTCCTCCAGTCTAAAAGCTACTTTCCACGGCTATTCCCAGCCTCCTGCTGTTAATCTAATTTTATATCGAATTGGAAATTTCACCTTGAATTCTCTGTGATCTCACTTTTTGAATCAGGCAAACATGTGGAACCTTGAAAATGGTTTTATTAAAGTTCAAGTGAGCAATACCGACCACTTTGTCCGGATCAATCATATTAGTTATGCCCTCGAAATTTCAGTCATGTTTGTGAGATACAACTTCCCTCGCGCAAAAACATTCTGGTTATTCCTATTTATTCCTTGTATCTCCAAATGCATTTAAATCCTATCGTTTATAATTGCATCCAACAACTTACTTAAGACCACCGTCAGAAAGACAGGTCTATCATTTCCAGGATTCTCCATGTAACCCTTTCTTAACAAAAGCACAAAATTAGCCACTCCCCATTTTTTCGGCGCCTCACTCATAGTAATAGCTTACACAATTATTTCTACGAAAGGCCCAACAGTTTCATTCCCTAACTTGCCAAAAAGTTCCGAGATACATGAGATCAAATCCCAGAGAAATATCCATCTTCATATTTTCCAAGTCCTCCAGCACTTGCCCTTTACGATGGAAACGACTTTATAAACATCAATATTTAGTTGTAGGGTCCATTTCGTTCTCCACGAAGTGAACATTATGTATCTCTCCATCTGCTGAGGTTAAAAACAAATGTGAGCCCTTTCATCTTAAAGTGGTCCTATTTCGTCTCTAGTTCTTAATGTACTTGTGGAATCTCTTTAGGTTATATCCTTAACTTTACGTGCTAAGGCGATCTGACATTCTCGCTCGAACTTCATGATGTCCTCTTTAAGAATGCCCCTCCACTCCTTATATCGTTCAACAGATTCAATTGAAATCATATGCTTATATGGAAATTGTGACCGTTTTTAAAAAAAGAAATTCATTTGACAAAAGCCTTAATCCCTGAGATCAGCCTTGTCCTAATATAATACCTACAACGTGGAAACAGGCCATTCGGCCCAGGAAGATTCCTTTAATCCTGCCACGGACATCACGCCCCCTCACACACACTCAATCATCGTCACCCTGACACTCTCACACTCACTCCATCAACGTCACCCTGACCCTCTCACACTCACTCCATCACCGTCACCGTGACCCACTCACACTCATTCCATCACAGCCACACTGACCCCTTCACACTCTCTCCATCACCGTAACCCTGAACCACACACACTCACGCCATAATCGTCACCCTGACACTCTCACACTCACTCCATCAACGTGACCCTGACCCTCTCACACTCACTCCATCATCGTCACCGTGACCCGCTAACACTCATTCCATCACAGCCACACTGACCCCTTCACACTCACTTCATCACCATCACCATGACCCCCTCAACTCACTCCATCACTGTCACACTGACCCTCTTACACTCACTCCATCACTGTCACACTAACCGTCTAACATTCACTCCATCACCATCACCCTGACCCCCTCACACTCACTCCATCACTGTTACACGGAACCCTCACACTCACTCCATGATGGTCACCCTGACACCCTCACACTAATTCCATCACTGTCACCCTGACCCCCTCACACTCACTCCATCAATGTCACACTGACCCCCGCACACTCAATCCACCACTGTCACCCTGAACCCCTCACACTCACACCATCAATGTCACACTGACAGCCGCACACTCAATCCACCACTGTCACCCTGACCACCTCATACTCACTCCATCTCCGTCACACTGACCCCCTCACATACACTCCATCACCGTCACCGTGCAGCCCTCACATTCACTCCATCACCGTCATCCTGATCATCTCACACTCACTCCATCAGCATCACACTGACAACCTCACACGCAATCCATCACCGTCACCCTGGCCAACTCACACTCACTCCATCACCGTCAACCTGACACACATACACTCACTCCATCACCGTCACCGTGACACCCTCAAACTCATTTTGTTGCAGTCACCCTGACCCCTTCACACTCACTTCATCACCGTCACCATGACCTCCACACATTCATTCTATCACTGTCACCCTGGATCCCCTCACACGCACTCCATCACCGTCCCCCTGATCGCCTCACACTCACTCCATCACCGCCACACTGATCCCCTCACACGCACTCCTTCACCGTCACCCTGACCCCCTGGCACTCACTCCTTCCCCATCACGCTGGCCCACTCACACTCACTCCATCACCGTCACACTGTCCAAGTCACACTCACTCCATCACCGTCAGGCTGACCCCCTCACATTCACTCCATCACCCATCACCCTGACCCACTCACACTCACTCCATCACCATCACCATGAACCCTTCACACTCACTCCATCACAGTCATGCTGACCCCTTCACACTCACTCCATCACCGTCACACTGTCCCAGTCACACTCACTCCATCACTGTCAGGTTGACCCCTTCACACTCACTCCATCACCGTCACCCTGACCCACACACATTCACGCCATCAACGTCACCCTGGCACTCTCACACTCACTCCATCAACATCACCCTGACACTCTCATACTCATTCCATCACAGCCACACTGACCCCTTCAAACTCACTTCATCACCGTCACCATGACCCCCTCACACTCACTCCATCACCATCACTCTAACCCCCTCACACTCGCACTATCACCGTCACCCTGACCCCCTCACACTCACTCCATCACCATCACCCTGACACAATCACACTCACTCCATCACCATCACTCTAACCCCCTCACACTCACTCCATCACCGTCACCCTGACCCCCTCACACTCACTCAAACACCATCATCCAGATCTTCTCACACTCACTCCATCACCGTCACCCTGGTCCCCTCACACTCACTCCATCACCGTCACGCTGATCCCTCACACTCGCTCCATCACCCTCACATTGACCCCGTCAGATGCACTACATCACCGTCACCTTGACCCGTTCACACTCACTCCATCACCATCACACTGACCCCGACACACTTACTCCATTACCAACACACTGGCTCCCACACACTCACTCCATCACCATCACACTGACCCCGACACACTTACTCCATTACCAACACACTGGCTCCCACACACTCACTCCATCACCATCAGACTGACCCTCTTACATTTACTCCATCACCATCACCTTGAAACCCTCACTCTCACTCCATCACTTTCACCCTGACCCCCTCATACTCGCCCCATCACCGTCACCCTGACCCTCTCACACTCACTCCATCACCATCAACCTGACATACTCACACTCACTCCATCACCATCACTCTGAACCCCTCACACTCACTCCATCACCGTCACCCTGAACCCCTCACACTCACTCCATCACCATCATGCAGATCTTCTCACACTCACTCCATCACCGTCACCCTGACACACTCACACTCACTTGATCACCGTCACCGTGACTCCCTCACACTCACTCCATCATCGTCACCTTGGCACTCTCACACTCACTCCATCAACGTCACCCTGACCCTCTCACACTCACTCCATCACCGACACCGTGACACACTCACACTCATTCCATCACAGCCACACTGACCCTTTCACACGTACTTCATCACCGTCACCGTCTTTTCGAGATCTAAACATTCATGTGAACAGCAGAGCAAGGCTGAAAAACACATTCCATTCTGGTCACATACAGATAAGAAGATTCACACGGGAAGGTGTGTAATAAGATTCACACGGGACTAAGCGACACCTTCCATTTTCGGTTAGATTCACACATGTATTGGGACACAATTTTAACCCTTTCACCACATTCCACTGCTTGGCCCAATACATGTGTTACATTATGATTCACACATGTATTGGGACATAATTTTACACCACACCCTGACACACATACACTCACTCCATCACCGTCACCGTGACACCCTCAAACCCATTTTGTTGCAGTCACCCTGACCCCTTCACACTCACTTCATCACCGTCACCATGACCTCCACAAATTCATTCTATCACTGTCACCCTGGATCCCCTCACACGCACTCCATCACCGTCCCCCTGATCGCCTCACACTCACTCCATCACCGCCACACTGATCCCCTCACACGCACTCCTTCACCGTCACCCTGACCCCCTGGCACTCACTCCTTCCCCATCACGCTGACCCACTCACACTCACTCCATCACCGTCACACTGTCCAAGTCACACTCACTCCATCACCGTCAGGCTGACCCCCTCACATTCACTCCATCACCGTCACCCTGACCCACTCACACTCACTCCATCACCATCACCATGAACCCTTCACACTCACTCCATCACAGTCATGCTGACCCCTTCACACTCACTCCATCACCGTCACACTGTCCCAGTCACACTCACTCCATCACTGTCAGGTTGACCCCTTCACACTCACTCCATCACCGTCACCCTGACCCACACACATTCACGCCATCAACGTCACCCTGGCACTCTCACACTCACTCCATCAACGTCACCCTGACACTCTCATACTCATTCCATCACAGCCACACTGACCCCTTCAAACTCACTTCATCACCGTCACCATGACCCCCTCACACTCACTCCATCACCATCACCCTGACACAATCACACTCACTCCATCACCATCACTCTAACCCCCTCACACTCGCACTATCACCGTCACCCTGACCCCCTCACACTCACTCCATCACCATCACCCTGACACAATCACACTCACTCCATCACCATCACTCTAACCCCCTCACACTCACTCCATCACCGTCAACCTGACCCCCTCACACTCACTCAAACACCATCATCCAGATCTTCTCACATTCACTCCATCACCATCACCTTCACCCCCTCACACTCACTCCATCACTTTCACCCTGACCCCCTCATACTCGCCCCATCACCGTCACCCTGACACTCTCACACTCACTCCATCACCATCAACCTGACACACTCACACTCACTCCATCACCATCACTCTGACCCCCTCACACTCACTCCATCACCGTCACCCTGACCCCGTCACACTCACTCCATCACCATCACCCTGACACAATCACACTCACTCTATCACCATCACTCTAACTCCCTCATACTCACTCCATCACCGTCACCCTGACCCCCTCACACTCACTCAAACACCATCATCCAGATCTTCTCACACTCACTCCATCACCGTCACCCTGGTCCCCTCACACTCACTCCATCACCGTCACGCTGAATCCCTCACACTCACTCCATCACCCTCACACTGACCCCGTCAGATGCACTACATCACCGTCACCTTGACCCGTTCACACTCACTCCATCACCATCACACTGACCCCGACACACTTACTCCATTACCATCACACTGGCTCCCACACACTCACTCCATCACCATCAGACTGACCATCTTACATTCACTCCATCACCATCACCTTGACCCCCTCACACTCACTCCATCACTTTCACATTGACCCCCTCATACTCGCCCCATCACCGTCACCCTGACCCTCTCACACTCACTCCATCACCATCAACCTGACACACTCACACTCACTCCATCACCATCACTCTGACCCCCTCACACTCACTCCATCACCGTCACCCTGACCCCGTCACACTCACTCCATCACCATCACCCTGAGACAATCACACTCACTCCATCACCATTAATCTAACCCCCTCACACTCACTCCATCACCGTCACCCTGGCCCCCTCACACTCACTCAAACACCATCATCCAGATCTTCTCACACTCACTCCATCACCGTCACCCTGGTCCCCTCACACTCACTCGATCACCGTCACGCTGAATCCCTCACACTCACTCCATCACCCTCACACTGACCCCGTCAGATGCACTGCATCACTGTCACCTTCACCCGTTCACACTCACTCCATCACCATCACACTGACCCCGACACACTCACTCCATTACCAACACACTGGCTCCCACACACTCACTCCATCACCATCAGACTGACCCTCTTACATTCACTCCATCACCATCATCTTGACCCCCTCACACTCACTCCATCACTTTCACCCTGACCCCCTCATACTCGCACCATCACCATCAACCTGACACACTCCCACTCACTCCATCACCATCACTCTGACCCACTCACACTCACTCCATCACCGTCACCCTGAACCTCTCACACTCACTCCATCACCATCATGCAGATCTTCTCACACTCACGCCATCACCGTCACCCTGACACACTCACACTCACTTGATCACCGTCACCGTGACTCCCTCACACTCACTCCATCATCGTCACCTTGACACTCTCACACTCACTCCATCAACGTCACCCTGACCCTCTCACACTCACTCCATCACCGACACCGTGACCCACTCACACTCATTCCATCACAGCCACACTGACCCCTTCACACGTACTTCATCACCGTCACCAAGACCCCCTCAACTTAATCCATCACTGTCACACTGACCCTCTTCCACTCACTCCATCACTGTCACACTAACCCTCTTACATTCATTCCATCACAATCATTCTGACCCCCTCACACTCATTCTATCACTGTTACACGGAACTCTCACACTCACTCCATGATCGTCACCCTGACACCCTCACACTCATACCATCACTGTCACCCTGACCCCCTCACACTCAGTCCATCAATGTCACACAGACCCCCACATACTCAATCCACCGCTGTCACCCTGACCACCTCATACTCACTCCATCACCATCACTCTGACCCCCTCACACTCACTCCATCACCATCAGACTGACCCTCTTACATTCATTCCATCACCATCACCTTGACCCACTCACACTCACTCCAAAACGTTCACCCTGACATACTCACACTCATTCCATCACCTTCACTCTGACCCCCTCATACTCCCTCCATCACCATCATCCTGACACACTCAGTCCATCACCATCACTCTGATCCCCTCACACTCACTCCATCACTCTCACCCTGACCCCCTCACACTCACTCCATCAATGTCACACTGACCCCCGCACACTCAATCCACCACTGTCACCCTGACCCCCTCACACTTACTCCATCAATGTCACACTAACAGCTGCACACTCAATCCACCACTGTCAGCCTGACCACCTCATACTCACTCCATCTCCATCAACTGACCCCCTCACACACACTCCATGACCGTCACCGTTAACCCATCACATTCACTCCATCACCATCATCCTGATCTTCTCACACTCACTCCATCAGCGTCACCCTGACAACCTCACACTCAATCCATCACCGTCACCCTGACCAACTCACACTCACACCATCACCGTCACCCTGACACACATACACTCACTCCATCACCGTCACCGTGACACCCTTCAACTGATTTTGTTGCAGTCACCCTGACCCCTTCACACTCACTCCATCATCGTCACCCTGACACTCTCAATCTCACTCCATCACCGTCACCCTGGTACCCTCACACTCACTCAATCACCGTCACGCTGAACCCCTCACACTCACGCCATCACCGTCACCCTGACACACTCACAATCACTTGATCACCGTCACCTTGACCCCCTCACACACACCCAATAAACGTCACCCTGACCCTCTCACACTCACTCAATCACCGTCACCGTGACCCACTCACACTCATTCCATCACAGCCACACTGACCCCTTCACACTCACTCCATCACCGTCACTCTGAACCACACACACTCACGCCATCATCGTCACCCTGACACTCTCACACTCACTCCATTCAACGTTACCCTGACACTCTCACACTCACTCCATCAACGTCACCCTGACCCTCTCACACTCACTCCATCACCGTCACCGTGACCCACTCACACTCATTCCATCACAGCCACACTGACCCCTTCACACTCACTCCATTACCGTCACCCTGAACCACACACACTCACGCCATCATCGTCACCCTGACACTCTCACACTCACTCGATCAACGTTACCCTGAACCTCTCACACTCACTCCATCATCGTTACCGTGACCCGCTCACACTCATTCCATCACAGCCACACTGACCTCTTCACACTCACTTCATCACCCTCACCATGACCCCCTCAACTTACTCCATCACTGTCACACTGACCCTCTTACATTCATTCCATCACAATCATTCTGACCCCCTCACACTCATTCTATCACTGTTACACGGAACTCTCACACTCACTCCATGATCGTCACCCTGACACCCTCACACTCATACCATCACTGTCACCCTGACCCCCTCACACTCAGTCCATCAATGTCACACAGACCCCCACATACTCAATCCACCACTGTCACCCTGACCCCCTCACACTCACTCCATCACTGTTACATGGAACCCTCACACTCACTCCATGATGGTCACCCTGACACCCTCACACTCAATCCACCACTGTCACCCTGACCACCTCATACTCACTCAATCTCCGTCACCCTGACCCCCTCACACACACTCCATCACCATCATGCAGATCTTCTCCCACTCACTCCATCACAGTCACCCTGGTCCCCTCACACTCGCTCAATCACCATCACTCTGAACCCCTCACACTCACTCCATCACCGTCACCATGACCCACACACACTCACGCCATCACCGTCACCCTGACACACTCACACTCACTTGATCACCGTCACCTTGACCCCTTCACACACACTCCATCATCGTCACCCTGACACTCTCACACTCACTCCATCAACGTCACCCTGACCCTCTCACACTCACTCCATCACCGTCACCGTGACCCACTCACACTCATTCCATCACAGCCACACTGACCCCTTCACACTCTCCATCACCGTAACCCTGAACCACACACACTCACGCCATCATCGTCACCCTGACACTCTCACACTCACTCCATCAACGTTACCCTGACCCTCTCACACTCACTCCATCATCGTCACCGTGACCCGCTCACACTCATTCCATCACAGCCACACTGACCCCTTCACACTCACTTCATCACTGTCACACTGACCCTCTTACACTCACTCCATCACTGTCACACTAACCCTCATACATTCACTCCATCACCATCACCCTGACACCCTCACACTCACTCCATCACTGTTACACGGAACCCTCACACTCACTCCATGATGGTCACCCCGACACCCTCACACTCATTCCATCACTGTCACCCTGACCCCCTCACACTTACTCCATCAATGTCACACTGACAGCCGCACACTCAATCCACCACTGTCACCCTGACCACCTCATACTCACTCCATCTCCGTCACACTGACCCCCTCACACACACTCCATCACCGTCACCGTGGGGCCCTCACATGCACTCCATCACCGTCATCCTGATCATCTCACACTCACTCCATCACCGTCACACTGACCAACTCACACTCACTCCATCACCGTCACGCTGACACACATACACTCACTCCATCACCATCACCGTGACACCCTCAAACTCATTTTGTTGCAGTCACCCTGACCCCTTCACACTCACTTCATCACCGTCACCATGACCTCCACACATTCATTCTATCACTGTCACCCTGAATCCCCTCACACGCACTCCATCACCGTCCCCCTAATCCCCTCACACTCACTCCATCACCGCCACACTGATCCCCTCACATGCACTCCTTCACCGTCACCCTGACCCCCTGGCACTCATTCCTACCCCATCACGCTGACCCACTCACACTCACTCCATCACCGTCACACTGTCCCAGTCACACTCACTCCATCACCGTCAGGCTGAACCCCTCACATTCACTCCATCACCGTCACCCTGACCCACTCACACACACTCCATCACCGTCACCATGAACCCTTCACACTCACGCCATCACAGTCATGCTGACCGCTTCACACTCACTCCAGCACCGTCACACTGTCCCAGTCACACTCACTCCATCACTGTCAGGTTGACACCTTCACACTCACTCCATCACCGTCACCCTGACCCACACACACTCACGCCATCAACGTCACCCTGGCACTCTCACACTCAGTCCATCAACGTCACCCTGACCCTCTCACACTCATTCCATCACCGCCACCGTGACCCACTCACACTCATTCCATCACAGCCACACTGACCCCTTCAAACTCACTCCATCACCGTCACCATGACCCCCTCAACTCCCTCCATCACCATCACCCTGACACAATCACACTCACTGCATCACCATCACCCTGACACAATCACACTCACTCCATCACCATCACTCTAACACCCTCACACTCACTCCATCACTGTCACCCTGACCCCCTCACACTCACTCCATCACTTTCACCCTGACATACTCACACTCACTCGATCACCATCACTCTGACCCCCTCACACTCACTCCATCACCATCACCCTGACACATTCACTCCATCACCATCACTCTGACTCCCTTACACTTACTCCATCACCGTCACCCTGACCCCCTCACACACACTCCATCACCATCATGCAGATATTCTCACACTCACTCCATCACCGTCACCGTGGCCCCTCACACTCACTCAATTACCATCACGCTGAACCCCTCACACTCACTCCATCACCGTCACCCTGACCCACACACACTCACGCCATCATCGTCACCCTGGCACTCTCACACTCACTCCATCAACGTCACCCTGACCCTCTCACACTCATTCCATCACAGCCACACTGACCCCTTCAATCTCACTTCATCACCGTCACCATGACCCCCTCACACTCACTCATCACCATCACCCTGACACAATCACACTCACTCCATCACCATCACTCTAACCCCCTCACACTCGCACCATCACCGTCACCCTGACACCCTCACACTCACTCCAACACCATCACCCTGATACAACCACACTCACTCCATCAACATCACTCGAACCCCCTCACACTTACTCCATCACCGTCACCCTGACCCCCTCACACTCACTCAAACACCATCATCCAGATCTTCTCACACTCACTCCATCACCGTCACCCTGGTCCCCTCACACTCACTCCATCACCGTCACGCTGAACCCCTCACACTCACTCCATCACCCTCACACTGACCCCGTCAGATGCACTACATCACCGTCACCTTGACCCGTTCACACTCACTCCATCACCATCACACTGACCCCGACACACTCACTGCATTACCATCACACTGGCTCCCACACACTCACTCCATCACCTCACAGTGACTCAATCACAGTGACTCCAACACCGTCATCCTGACCCCCTCACACTCACTCCATCACCATCACTCTGACCCCATCACATTCACTCCCTCACCATCAGACTGCCCCTCTTACATTCACTCCATCACCATCACCTTGACCCCCTCACACTCACTCCATCACTTTCAAACTGACCCCCTCAAACTCGCACCATCACCCTCAGCCTGACCCTCTCACACTCACTCCATCACCATCAACCTGACTCAATCACACTCACTCCATCACCATCACTCTGACCCACTCACACTCACTCCATCACCGTCACCCTGACCCCCTCACACTCATTCCATCAGAGCCACACTGACCCCTTCACACTTACTTCATCACCGTCACCATGACCCCCTCAACTCACTCCATCAATGTCACACTGACCCTCTTCCACTCACTCCATCACTGTCACACTAACCCTCATACATTCACTCCATCACCATCACCCTGACACCCTCACACTCACTCCATCACTGTTACACGGAACCCTCACACTCACTCCATGATGGTCACACTGACACCTCACACTCATTCCATCACTGTCACCCTGACCCCCTCACACTCACTCCATCAATGTCACACTGACCCCCGCACACTCAATCCACCACTGTCACCCTGACCACATCATACTCACTCCATCTCCGTCACACTGACCCCCTCACATACACTCCATCACCGTCACCGTGAGCCCCTCACATTCACTCCATCACCGTCATCCTGATCTTCTCACACTCACACCATCAGCGTCACCCTGATAACCTCACACTCAATCCATCACCGTCACCCTGACCAACTCACACTCACTCCATCACCGTCACCCTGACACACATACACTCACTCCATCACCGTCACCGTGACACCGTCAAACTCATTTTGTTGCAGTCACCTTGACCCCCTCACACACACTCCATCATCGTCACCCTGACACTCTCACACTCACTCCATCAACGTCACCCTGACCCTCTCACACTCACTCCATCATCGTCACCGTGACCCGCTCACACTCATTCCATCACAGCCACACTGACACCTTCAAACTCACTTCATCACCGTCACCATGACACGCTCAACTCACTCCATCACCATCACCCTGACACAATCACACTCACTCCATCACCATCACTCTAACCCCCTCACACTCGCACCATCACCGTCACCCTGACCCCCTCACACTCACTCCATCACTGTCACGCTGACCCACTCCCACTAACTCAAACACCATCATCCAGATCTTCTCACACTCACTCCATCACCGTCACCCTGGTCCCCTCACACTCACTCCATCACCGCCACACTGATCCCCTCACATGCACTCCATCACCGTCACCCTGACCCACTCACACTCACTCCATCACCGTCACCATGAACCCTTCACACTCACTCCATTACAGTCATGCTGACCCCTTCACACTCACTCCATCACCGTTACACTGTCCCAGTCACACTCACTCCATCACTGTCAGGTTGACCCCCTCACATTCACTCCATCACCGTCACCCTGACCCACACACACTCACGCCATCATCGTCACCCTGGCACTCTCACACTCACTCCATCAACGTCACCCTGACCCTCTCACACTCATTCCATCACAGCCACACTGACCCCTTCAATCTCACTTAATCACCGTCACCCTGACACAATCACACTCACTCCATCACCATCACTCTAACCCCCTCACACTCGCACCATCACCGTCACCCTGACACCCTCACACTCACTCCATCACCATCGCCCTGATACAACCACACTCACTCCATCACCATCACTCTAACCCCCTCACACTTACTCCATCACCGTCACCCTGACCCCCTCACACTCACTCAAACACCATCATCCAGATCTTCTCACACTCACTCCATCACCGTCACCCTGGTCCCCTCACACTCACTCCATCACCGTCACGCTGAACCCCTCACACTCACTCCATCACCGTCACTCTGACCCCCTCACACTCGCTCCATCACCCTCACACTGACCCCGTCAGATGCACTACATCACCGTCACCTTGACCCGTTCACACTCACTCCATCACCATCACACTGACCCCGACACACTCACTCCATTACCATCACACTGGCTCCCACACACTCACTCCATCACCTCACAGTGACTCAATTACAGTGACTCCAACACCGTCATCCTGACCCCCTCACACTCACTCCATCACCATCACTCTGACCCCCTCACATTCACTCCCTCACCATCAGACTGCCCCTCTTACATTCACTCCATCACCATCACCTTGACCCCCTCACACTCACTCCATCACTTTCAAACTGACCCCTTCAAACTCGCACCATCACCCTCAGCCTGACCCTCTCACACTCACTCCATCACCATCAACCTGACTCAATCACACTCACTCCATCACCATCACTCTGACCCACTCACACTCACTCCATCACCGTCACCATGACCCCCTCAACTCACTCCATCACTGTCACACTGACCCTCTTACCTTCATTCCATCACAATCATTCTGAACCCCTCACACTCATTCTATCACTGTTACACTGACCCCTTCACACTCACTCCATGTTCGTCACCCTGACACCCTCACACTCATACCATCACTGTCACCCTGACCGCCTCACACTCACTCCATCTCTGTCACACTGACCCCCACACACTCAATCCACCACTGTCACCCTGACCACCTCATACTCACTCCATCACCATCGCTCTGACCCCCTCACACTCACTCCATCACCATCAGACTGACCCTCTTACATTCATTCCATCACCATCACCTTGACCCCCTCACACTCACTCCATCACTTTCACCCTGACATACTCACACTCACTACATCGCCATCACTCTGACCCCCTTACACTCACTCCATCACCATCACCCTGACACACTCACTCCATCACCATCATTCTGACCTCCTCACACTCACTCCATCACCGTCACCCTGACCCCCTCACACACACTCCATCACCATCATGCAGATCTTCTCACACTCACTCCATCACCGTCACCCTGACACACTCACACTCACTTGATCACCATCACCGTGACCCCCTCACACTCACTCCATCATCGTCACCCTGACACTCTCACACTCACTCCATCAAAGTCACCCTGACCCTCTCACACTCACTCCATCACCGACACCGTGACCCACTCACACTCATTCCATCACAGCCACACTGACCCCTTCACACTTACTTCATCACCGTCACCATGACCCCCTCAACTCACTCCATCACTGTCACACTGACCCTCTTCCACTCACTCCATCACTGTCACACTAACCCTCTTACATTCATTCCATCACAATCATTCTGACCCTCTCACACTCATTCTATCACTGTTACACGGAACTCTCACACTCACTCCATGATCGTCACCCTGACACCCTCACACTCATATCATCACTGTCACCCTGACCCCCTCACACTAACTCCATCTCTGTCACACTGACCCCCACACACTCAATCCACCACTGTCACCCTGACCACCTCATACTCACTCCATCACCATCACTCTGTCCCCCTCACACTCACTCCATCACCATCATACTGACCCTCTTACATTCATTCCATCACCATCAACGTGACCCCCTCACACTCACTCCATCACTTTCACCCTGACATACTCACACTCACTCCATCACAATCACTCTGACCCCCTCACACTCACTCCATCACCGTCACCCTGACCCCCTCACACACACTCCATCACCATCATGCAGATCTTCTCACACTCACTCAATCACCGTCACCCTGGCCCCTCACACTCACTCAATTACCGTCACGCTGAACCCCTCACACTCACTCCATCACCGTCACCATAACCCACACACACTCACACCATCACCGTCACCCTGACACACTCACACTCACTTGATCACCGTCACCTTGACCCCCTCACACACACTCCATCATCGTCACCCTGACCCTCTCACACTCACTCCATCACCGTCACCGTGACTCACTCACACTCATTCCATCACAGCCACACTGACCCCTTCACGCTCACTCCATCACCGTCACACTGAACTACACATACTCACGCCATCATCGTCACCCTGACCCCCACACACTCACTCCATCAACGTTACGCTGACCCTCTCACACTCACTCCGTCATTGTCACCGTGAACCGCTCCATCACAGCCACACTGACCCCTTCACACTCACTTCATCGCCCTCACCATGAACCCCTCAACTCACTCCATCACTGTCACACTGACCCTCTTCCACTCACTCCATCACTGTCACACTAACCCTCATACATTCCCTCCATCACCATCACCCTGACACCCTCACACTCACTCCATCACTGTTACACGGAACCCTCACACTCACTCCATGATGGTCACACTGACACCTCACACTCATTCCATCACTGTCACCCTGACCCCCTCACACTCACTCCATCAATGTCACACTGACCCCCGCACACTCAATCCACCACTGTCACCCTGACCACATCAGACTCACTCCATCTCCGCCACACTGACCCCCTCACATACACTCCATCACCGTCACCGTGAACCCCTCACATTCACTCCATCACCGTCATCCTGATCGTCTCACACTCACACCATCAGCGTCACCTTGATAACCTCACACCCAATCCATCACCATCACCCTGACACAATCACACTCACTCCATCACCATCACGCTAACCCCCTCACACTAACTCCATCACCGTCACGCTGACCCACTCCCACTAACTCAAACACCATCATCCAGATCTTCTCACACTCACTCCATCACCGTCACCCTGGTCCCCTCACACTCACTCCATCACCGCCACACTGATCCCCTCACACGCACTCCATCACCATCACCCTGACCCACTCACACTCACTCCATCACCGTCACCATGAACCCTTCACACTCACTCCATCACAGTCATGCTGACCCCTTCACATTCACTCCATCACCGTTACACTGTCCCAGTCACACTCACTCCATCACTGTCAGGTTGACCCCCTCACATTCACTCCATCACCGTCACCCTGACCCTGCACACACTCACGCCATCATCGTCACCCTGGCAATCTCACACTCACTCCATCAACGTCACCCTGACCCTCTCACACTCATTCCATCACAGCCACACTGACCCCTTCAATCTCACTTCATCACCGTAACCATGACCCCCTCAACTCACTCCATCACCATCACCCTGACACAATCACACTCACTCCATCACCATCACTCTAACCCCCTCACACTCGCACCATCACCGTCACCCTGACACCCTCACACTCACTCCATCACCATCACCCTGACACAACCACACTCACTCCATCACCATCACTCTAACCCCCTCACACTTACTCCATCACCGTCACCCTGACCCCCTCACACTCACTCAAACACCATCATCCAGATCTTCTCACACTCACTCCATCACCGTCACCCTGGTCCCCTCACACTCACTCCATCACCGTCACGCTGAACCCCTCACACTCACTCCATCACCGTCACTCTGACCCCGTCAGATGCACTACATCACCATCACCTTGACCCGTTCACACTCACTCCATCACCATCACACTGACCCCGACACACTCACTCCATTACCATCACACTGGCTCCCACACACTCACTCCATCACCTCACAGTGACTCAATCACAGTGACTTCAACACCGTCATCCTGACCC
This sequence comes from Chiloscyllium plagiosum, assembly GCF_037043375.1. Taxonomy (NCBI): domain Eukaryota; kingdom Metazoa; phylum Chordata; class Chondrichthyes; order Orectolobiformes; family Hemiscylliidae; genus Chiloscyllium; species Chiloscyllium plagiosum. Next base: position 62,818,682 of record NW_028270176.1, read on the forward strand.
CCTCACACTCACTCCATCACCATCACTCTGACCCCCTCACATTCACTCCATCACCATCAGACTGCCCCTCTTACATTCACTCCATCACCATCACCTTGACCCCCTCACACTCACTCCATCACTTTCAAACTGACCCCTTCAAACTCGCACCATCACCCTCAGCCTGACCCTCTCACACTCACTCCATCACCATCACCCTGACACAATCACACTCACTCCATCACCATCACTCTGACCCACTCACACTCACTCCATCACCGTCACCCTGACCCCCTCACACTCATTCCAAAAGAGCCACACTGACCCCTTCACACTTACTTCATCACCGTCACCATGACCCCCTCAACTCACTCCATCACTGTCACACTGACCCTCTTACCTTCATTCCATCACAATCATTCTGAACCCCTCAACTCATTCTATCACTGTTACACTGACCCCTTCACACTCACTCCATGTTCGTCACCCTGACACCCTCACACTCATACCATCACTGTCACCCTGACAGCCTCACACTCACTCCATCTCTGTCACACTGACCCCCACACACTCAATCCACCACTGTCACCCTGACCACCTCATACTCACTCCATCACCATCGCTCTGACCCCCTCACACTCACTCCATCACCATCGCTCTGACCCCCTCACACTCACTCCATCACCATCAGACTGACCCTCTTACATTCATTCCATCACCATCACCTTGACCCCCTCACACTCACTCCATCACTTTCACCCTGACATACTCACACTCACTCCATCGCCATCACTCTGACCCCCTCACACTCACTCCATCACCATCACCCTGTCACACTCACTCCATCACCATCATTCTAACCTCCTCACACTCACTCCATCACCGTCACCCTGACTCCCTCACACACACTCCATCACCATCATGCAGATCTTCTCACACTCACTCCATCACCGTCACCCTGGCCCCTCACACTCACTCAATTACCGTCACGCTGAACCCCTCACACTCACTCCATCACCGTCACCCTGACCCACACACACTCATGCCATCATCGTCACCCTGGCACTCTCACACTCACTCCATCAACGTCACCCAGACCCTCTCACACTCATTCCATCACAGCCACACTGACCCCTTCAAACTCACTTCATCACCGTCACCATGACCCCCTCAACTCACTCCATCACCATCACCCTGACACAATCACACTCACTCCATCACCAGCACTCTAACCCCCTCACACTCGCACCATCACCGTCACCCTGACCCCCTCACACTCACTCAAACACCATCATCCAGATCTTCTCACACTCACTCCATCACCGTCACCCTGGTCCCCTCACACTCACTCCATCACCGTCACGCTGAATCCCTCACACTCACTCCATCACCGTGACTCTGACCCCCTCACACTCGCTCCATCACCCTCACACTGACCCCGTCAAATGCACTACATCACCGTCACCTTGACCCCCTCACACTCACTCCATCATCGTCACCCTGACACTCTCACACTCACACCATCAACGTCAGGGTGACCCACTCACACTCATTCCATCACAGCCACACTGACCCCTTCACACTTACTTCATCACCGTCACCATGACCCCCTCAACTCACTCCATCACTGTCACACTGACCCTCTTCCACTCACTCCATTACTGTCACACTAACCCTCTTACATTCATTCCATCACAATCATTCTGACCCCCTCACACTCATTCTATCACTGTTACACGGAACTCTCACACTCACTCCATGATCGTCACCCTGACACCCTCACACTCATACCATCACTGTCACGCTGACCCCCTCACACTAACTCCATCTCTGTCACACTGACCCCCACGCACTCAATCCACCACTGTCACCCTGACCACCTCATACTCACTACATCACCATCACTCTGACCCCCTCACACTCACTCCATCACCATCAGACTGACCCTCTTACATTCATTCCATCACCATCACTCTAACCCCCTCACACTCATTCCATCACTGTCACCCTGACATACTCACACTCACTCCATCACCATCACTCTGACCCCCTCACACTCACTCCATCACCGTCACCCTGACCCCCTCACACACACTCCATCACCATCATGCAGATCTTCTCACTCTCACTCCATCACCGTTACCCTGGCCCCTCACACTCACTCAATTACCGTCACGCTGAACCCCTCACACTCACTCAATCACCGTCGCCATGACTCACACACACTCACACCATCACCGTCACCCTGACACACTAACACTCACTTGATCACCGTCACCTTGACCCCCTCACACACACTCCATCATCGTCACACTGACCCTCTCACACTCACTCCATCACCGTCACCGTGACCGACTCACACTCATTCCATCACAGCCACACTGACCCCTTCATGCTCATTCCATCACCGTCACCTTGAACCACACACACTCACGCCATCATCGTCACGCTGACACTCTCACACTCACTCCATCAACGTTACCCTGACCCTCTCACACTCACTCCATCATCGTCACCGTGACCCGCTCCATCACAGCCACACTGACCCCTTCACACTCACTTCATCGCCCTCACCATGACCCCCTCAACTCACTCCATCACTGTCACACTGACCCTCTTACACTCACTCCATCACTGTCACACTAACCCTCATACATTCACTCCATCACCATCACCCTGACACCCTCACACTCACTCCATCACTGTTACACGGAACCCTCACACTCACTCCATGATGGTCACACTGACACCCTCACACTCATTCCATCACTGTCACCCTGACCCCCTCACACTCACTCCATCAATGTCACACTGACCCCCGCACACTCAATCCACCACTGTCACCCTGACCACCTCATACTCACTCCATCTCCGTCACACTGACCCCCTCACATACACTCAATCACCGTCACCGTGAGCCCCTCACATTCACTCCATCACTGTCATCCTGATCTTCGCAAACTCACTCCATCAGCGTCACCCTGATAATTTCACACTCAATCCATCACCGTCACCCTGACCAACTCACACTCACACCATCACCGTCACCCTGACACACATACACTCACTCCATCACCGTCACCGTGACACCCTCAAACTCATTTTGTTGCAGTCACCTTGACCCCCTCACACACACTCCATCATCGTCACCCTGACACTCTCACACTCACTCCATCAACGTCACCCTGACCCTCTCACACTCACTCCATCATCGTCACCGTGACCCGCTCACACTCATTCCATCACAGCCACACTGACACCTTCAAACGCACTTCATCACCGTCACCATGACGCCCTCAACTCACTCCATCACCATCACCCTGACACAATCACACTCACTCCATCACCATCACTCTAACCCCCTCACACTCGCACCATCACCGTCACCCTGATCCCCTCACACTCACTCCATCACCATCACCCTGACACAATCACACTCACTCCATCACCATCACTCTAACCCCCTCACACTCACTCCATCACCGTCACGCTGACCCACTCCCACTAACTCAAACACCATCATCCAGATCTTCTCACACTCACTCCAACACCGTCACCCTGGTCCCCTCACACTCACTCCATCACCGCCACACTGATCCCCTCACACGCACTCCATCACCGTCACCCTGACACACTCACACTCACTCCACCACCGTCACCATGACCCCCTCAAACTCACTCCATCACCATCAACCTGACACAATCACACGCACTCCATCACCATCACTCTAACACCCTCACACTCGCACCATCACCGTCACCCTGACCCCCTCACACTCACTCCATCACCATCACCCTGACACAATCACACTCACTCCATCACCATCACTCTAACCCCCTCACACTCACTCCATCACCGTCACCCTGGTCCCCTCACACTCACTCCATCACCGTCACGCTAAACCCCTCACACTCACTCCATCACCCTCACACTGACCCCGTCAGATGCACTACATCACCGTCACCTTGACCCGTTCACACTCACTCCATCACCATCACACTGACCCCGACACACTCACTCCATTACCATCACAATGGCTCCCACACACTCACTCCATCACCTCACAGTGACTCAATCACAGTGACTCCAACACCGTCATCCTGACCCCCTCACACTCACTCCATCACCATCACTCTGACCCCATCACACTCACTCCATCACCATCAGACTGACCCTCTTACATTCACTCCATCACCATCACCTTGACCCCCTCACACTCACTCCATCACTTTCACCCTGACCCCCTCAAACTCGCCCCATCACCCTCAGCCTGACACTCTCACACTCGCACCATCACCATCAACCTGACACACTTACACTCACTCCATCACCATAACTCTGACCCCCTCACACTCACTCCATCACTGTCATCCTGACCCCCTCACACTCACTCCATCACCATCATGCAGATCTTCTCACACTCACGCCATCACCGTCACCCTGACACACTCACACTCACTTGATCACCATCACCGTGACCCCCTCACACTCACTCCATCATCGTCACCCTGACACTCTCACACTCACGCCATCACCGTCATCGTGACCCACTCACACTCATTCCATCACAGCCACACTGACCCCTTCACGCTCATTCCATCACCGTCACCTTGAACCACACACACTCACGCCATCATCGTCACCCTGACACTCTCACACTCACTCCATCAACGTTACCATGACCCTCTCACACTCACTCCTTCATCGTCACCGTGACCCGCTCCATCACAGCCACACTGACCCCTTCACACTCACTTCATCGCCCACACCATGACCCCCTCAACTCACTCCATCACTGTCACACTGACCCTTTTACACTCACTCCATCACTGTCACACTAACCCTCATACATTCACTCCATCACCATCACCCTGACACCCTCATACTCACTCCATCACTGTTACACGGAACCCTCACACTCACTCCATGATGGTCACACTGACACCCTCACACTCATTCCATCACTGTCACCCTGACCCCCTCACACTCACTCCATCAATGTCACACTGACCCCCGCACACTCAATCCACCACTGTCACCCTGACCACCTCATACTCACTCCATCTCCGTCACACTGACCCCCTCACATACACTCCATCACCGTCACCGTGAGCCCCTCACATTCACTCCATCACCGTCATCCTGATCTTCGCACACTCACTCCATCAGCGTCACCCTGATAACCTCACACTCAATCCATCACCGTCACCCTGACCAACTCACACTCACTCCATCACCGTCACCCTGACACACATACACTCACTCCATCACCGTCACCGTGACACGCTCAAACTCATTTTGTTGCAGTCACCTTGACCCCCTCACACACACTCCATCATCGTCACCCTGACACTCTCACACTCACTCCATCAACGTCACCCTGACCCTCTCACACTCACTCCATCATCGTCACCGTGACCCGCTCACACTCATTCCATCACAGCCACACTGACACCTTCAAACGCACTTCATCACCGTCACCAAAACCCCCTCAACTCACTCCATCACCATCACCCTGACACAATCACACTCACTCCATCACCATCACTCTAACCCCCTCACACTCGCACCATCACCGTCACCCTGATCCCCTCACACTCACTCCATCACCATCACCCTGACACAATCACACTCACTCCATCACCATCACTCTAACCCCCTCACACTCACTCCATCACCGTCACGCTGACCCACTCCCACTAACTCAAACACCATCATCCAGATCTTCTCACACTCACTCCAACACCGTCACCCTGGTCCCCTCACACTCACTCCATCACTGCCACACTGATCCCCTCACACGCACTCCATCACCGTCACCCTGACACACTCACACTCACTCCATCACCGTCACCATGAACCCTTCACACTCACTCCATCACAGTCATGCTGACCCCTTCACACACACTCCATCACCGTCACCATGAACCCTTCACACTCACTCCATCACAGTCATGCTGACCCCTTCACACTCACTCCATCACCGTCACACTGTCCCAGTCATACTCACTCCATCACTCACACCATTCCTGAAGAAGGGCCTGTGCCCGAAACGTCGAATCTCCTGTTCCCTGGATGCTGCCTGACCTGCTGTGCTGTTCCAGCAATAAAGTTTCAACTCACTCCATCACTGTCAGGTTGACCCCCTCACATTCACTCCATCACCGTCACCCTGATCCACACACTCTCACGCCATCATCGTCACCCTGGCACTCTCACACTCACTCCATCAACGTCACCCTGACCCTCTCACACTCATTCCATCACAGTCACACTGACCCCTTCAATCTCACTTCATCACCGTCACCATGACCCCCTCAAACTCACTCCATCACCATCAACCTGACACAATCACACTCACTCCATCACCATCACTCTAACACCCTCACACTCGCACCATCACTGTCACCCTGACCCCCTCACACTCACTCCATCACCATCACCCTGACACAATCACACTCCCTCCATCACCATCACTCTAACACCCTCACACTCACTCCATCACCGTCACCCTGACCGCCTCACACTCACTCAAATACCATCATCCAGATCTTCTCACACTCACTCCATCACCGTCACCCTGGTCCCCTCACACTCACTCCATCACCGTCACCCTGGTCCCCTCACACTCACTCCATCACCGTCACGCTAAACCCCTCACACTCACTCCATCACCCTCACACTGACCCCGTCAGATGCACTACATCACCGTCACCTTGACCCGTTCACACTCACTCCATCACCATCACACTGACCCCGACACACTCACTCCATTACCATCACACTGGCTCCCACACACTCACTCCATCACCTCACAGTGACTCAATCACAGTGACTCCAACACCGTCATCCTGACCCCCTCACACTCACTCCATCACCATCACTCTGACCCCCTCACACTCACTCCATCACCATCACACTGACCCCGACACACTCACTCCATCACCATCACTCTGACCCCATCACACTCACTCCATCACCATCAGACTGACCCTCTTACATTCACTCCATCACCATCACCTTGACCCCCTCACACTCACTCCATCACTTTCACCCTGACCCCCTCAAACTCGCCCCATCACCCTCAGCCTGACACTCTCACACTCGCACCATCACCATCAACCTGACACACTCACACTCACTCCATCACCATGACTCTGACCCCCTCACACTCACTCCATCACCGTCATCCTGACCCCCTCACACTCACTCCATCACCATCATGCAGATCTTCTCACACTCACGCCATCACCGTCACCCTGACACACTCACACTCACTTGATCACCATCACCGTGACCCCCTCACACTCACTCCATCATCGTCACCCTGACACTCTCACACTCACTCCATCAACGTCACCCTGACACTCTCACACTCACTCCATCACCGACACCGTGACCCACTCACACTCATTCCATCACAGCCACACTGACCCCTTCACACTTACTTCATCACAGTCACCATGACCCACTCAACTCACTCCGTCACTGTCACACTGACCCTCTTCCACTCACTCCATCACTGTCACACTAACCCTCTTACATTCATTCCATCACAATCATTCTGACCCTCTCACACTCATTCTATCACTGTTACACGGAACTCTCACACTCACTCCATGATCGTCACCCTGACACCCTCACACTCATACCATCAATGTCACCCTGACCCCCTCACAGTCACTCCATCTCTGTCACACTGACCCCCACACACTCAATCCACCACTGTCACCCTGACCACCTCATACTCACTCCATCCCCATCACTCTGACCCCCTCACACTCACTCCATCACCATCAGACTGACCCTCTTACATTCATTCCATCGCCATCAACGTGACCCCCTCACACTCACTCCATCACTTTCACCCTGACATACTCACACTCACTCCATCACCATCAATCTGACCCCCTCACACTCACTCCATCACTATCACCCTGACACACTCACTCCATCACCATCACTCTGACCCCCTCACACTCACTCCATCACCGTCACGCTGACCCTCTCACACACTTCATCATCATCATGCAGATCTTCTCACACTCACTCCATCACCGTCACCCTGGTCCCCTGACTCTCTCTCAATTACTGTCACGCTGAACCCCTCACACTCACTCCATCACCGTCGCCATGTCCCACACACACTCACGCCATCACCGTCACCCTGACACACTCACACTCACTTGATCACCGTCACCTTGACCCCCTCACACACACTCCATCATCATCACCCTGACACTCTCACACTCACTCCATCAACGTCGCCCTGACCCTCTCACACTCACTCCATCACCATCACCGTGACCCACTCACACTCACTCCATCACTGTCACCCTGAATCACGCACACGCACGCCATTATCGTCACCCTGACACTCTCACACTCACTCCATCAACGTTACCCTGACCCTCTCACATTCACTCCATCATCGTCACCGTGACCCGCTCCATCACAGCCACACTGACCCCTTCACACTCACTTCATCGCCCTCACCATGACCCCCTCAACTCACTCCATCACTGTCACACTGACCCTCTTACACTCACTCCATCACTGTCACACTAACCCTCATACATTCACTCCATCACCATCACCCTGACACTCTCACACTCACTCCATCACTGTTACACGGAACCCTCACACTCACTCCATGATGGTCACACTGACACCCTCACACTCATTCCATCACTGTCACCCTGACCCCCTCACACTCACTCCATCAATGTCAAACTGACCCCCGCACACTCAATCCACCACTGTCACCCTGACCACCTCATACTCACTCCATCTCCGTCACACTGACCCCCTCACACACCCACATCACCGTCACCGTGAGCCCCTCACATTCACTCCATCACCGTCATCCTGATCTTCTCACACTCACTCCATCAGCGTCACCCTGATAACCTCACACTCAATCCATCACCGTCACCCTGACCAACTCATACTCACTCCATCACCGTCACCGTGACACCCTCAAACTCATTTTGTTGCAGTCACCTTGACCCCCTCACACACACTCCATCATCGTCACCCTGACACTCTCACACTCACTCCATCAACGTCACCCTGACCCTCTCACACTCACTCCATTATCGTCACCGTGACCCGCTCACACTCATTCCATCACAGCCACACTGACACCTTCAAACTCACTTCATCACCGTCACCATGACCCCCTCAACTCACTCCATCACCATCACCCTGACACACTCACACTCACTTGATCACCGTCACCGTGACCCCCTCACACTCACTCCATCTTCGTCACCCTGACACTCTCACACTCACTCCATCAACGTCACCCTGACACTCTCACACCCACTCCATCACCGACACCGTGATACTCTCACACTCATTCCATCACAGCCACACTGACCCCTTCACACTTACTTCATCACAGTCACCATGACCCACTCAACTCACTCCGTCACTGTCACACTGACCCTCTTCCACTCACTCCATCACTGTCACACTAACCCTCTTACATTCATTCCATCACAATCATTCTGACCCCCTCACACTCATTCTATCACTGTTACACGGAACCCTCACACTCACTCCATGATCGTCACCCTGACACCCTCACACTCATCCCATCACTGTCACCCTGACCCACTCACACTCACTCCATCTCTGCCACACTGACCCCCACACACTCAATCCACCACTGTCACCCTGACCACCACATACTCACTCCATCACCATCACTCTGACCCCCTCACACTCACTCCAACACCGTCACGCGGAACCCCTCACACTCACTCAATCACCATCACCCTGACCCACACACACTCACGCCATCACCGTCCCCCTGACCCTCTCGCACTCACTTGATCACCGTCACCGTGAACCCCTCACACTCACTCCATCATAGTCACTCTGATTCCCTCACACTCACTCCATCACCGCCACACTGAACACCTCACACGCACTCCATCATCGTCACCCTGACCCCATGACACTCATTCCTTCCCCATCACGCTGACCAACTCACACTCACTCCATCACCGTCACCCTGAACCACACACACTCACTCCATCATCGTCACCCTGACACTCTCACACTCACTCCATCAACGTCACCCTGACCCTCTCACTCTCACTCCATCATCGTCACCGTGACCCGCTCACACTCATTCCATCACAGCCACACTGACTCCTTCACACTCACTTCATCACCCTCACCATGACCCCCTCAACTCACTCCATCACTGTCACACTGACCCTCTTACACTCAGTCCATCACTGTCACACTAACCCTCTTACATTTACTCCATCACCATCATCCTGACCCCCTCCCACTCACTCCATCACTATTACACGGAACCCTCACACTAACTCCATGATGGTCACACTGACATCCTCACACTCATTCCATCACTGTCACACTGACCCCCTCACACTCACTCCATCTATGTCACACTGACCCCCGCACACTCAATCCACCACTGTCACCCTGACCACCTCATACTCACTCCATCTCCGTCACACTGACCCCCTCACACACACTCCATCACCGTCACCCTGAGCCCCTCACATTCACTCCATCACCGTCACCCTGATCTTCTCACACTCACTCCATCACCGTCACCCTGACACACATACACTCACACCATCACCATCACCCTGACAGCCTCACACTCATTCTGTTGCATTCACACTGACCCCTTCACACTCACTTCATCACCGTCACCATGACCTCCACACACTCATTCTATCACTGTCACCCTGAATGCCCTCACACGCAATCCATCAGCGTCACCCTGATCCCCTCACACTCACTCCATCACCGCCACACTGATCCCCTAACACATACTCCTTCACCGTCACCCTGACCCCCTCACACTCATTCCTTCCCCATCACGCTGACCCACTCACACTCACTCCATCACCCGTCACACTGTCCCAGTCACACTCACTCCATCACCGTCAGGCTGACCCCCTCACATTCACTCCATCACAGTCACCCTGACCCCACGACACTCGCTCCATCACCGTCACCATGAACCCTTCACACTCACTCCATCACAGTCTTGCTGACCCCTTCACACTCACTCCATCACCGTTCCACTCTCCCAGTCACACTCACTCCATCACTGGCAGGCTGACCCCCTCACATTCACTCCATCACCGTCACCCTGAACCACACACACTCACGCCATCATCGTCACACTGGCACTCTCACACTCACTCCACCAACGTCACCCTGACCCTCTCCCTCACTCCATCATCGTCACCGTGACCCGCTCACACTCATTCCAACACAGTCACACTGACCCTTTCAAACTCATTTCATCACCGTCACCATGACTCCCTCAACTCACTCCATCACTGTCACACTGACCCTCTTACACACAATCCATCACTGTCACACTAACCCTCTTACATTCACTCCATCACCATCACCCTGACCCCCTCACACTCACTCCATCACTGTTACACGGAACTCTCACACTCACTCCATGATGGTCACACTGACACCCTCACACTCATTCCATCACTGTCAGCCTGACCCCCTTACACTCACTCCATCAATGTCACACTGACCCCCGCACACTCAATTCACCACTGTCACCCTGACCACTTCATACTCACCCCATCTCCATCACACTGACCCCCTCACACACACTCCATCACCGTCATCCTGATCTTCTCACATTTACTCCATCAGCGTCACCCTGACAACATCACACTCAATCCATCACCGTCACCCTGACCAATTCACACTCACTCCATCACCGTCACGCTGAACCCCTCACACTCACTCCATCACCGTCACCCTGACCCACACACAATCACTCCATCACCGTCACCCTGTTCTTCTTACACTCTCTCCATCACCCTCACCCTGAAACCCTCAAACTCACTCCATGATTGTCACCCTGACCCCCTGACATTCATTCCTTCCCCATCACACTGACCCACCCACACTCACTCCATCACCGTCACACTGTCCCAGTCACACTCACTCCATCACCGTCAGGCTGACCCCCTCACATTCACTCCATCACCGTCACCCTGACCCCACGACACTCGCTCCATCACCGTCACCATGAACCCTTCACACTCACTCCATCACAGTCATACTGACCCCTTCACACTCACTCCATCACCGTCACATTGTCCCAATCACACTCACTCCATCACCGTCAGGCTGACCCCCTCACATTCACTCCATCACCGTCACCGTGACCCGCTCACACTCATTCCATCACAGCCACACTGACCCCTTCACACTCACTTCATCACCGTCACCATGACCCCCTCAACTCACTCCATCACTGTCACACTGACCCTCGTATACTCACTCCATCACTGTCACACTAATCCTCTTACATTCACTCCATCACCATCATCCTGACCCCCTCACACTCAGTCCATCACTTTTACACGGAACCCCCACACTCACTCCATGATGGTCACCCTGACACCCTCACACTCATTCCATCACTGTCTCCCTGACCCCCTCACACTCACTCCACCAATGTCACACTGACCCCCACACACTCAATCCACCACTGTCACCCTGACCACCTCATGCTCACTCCATCTCCGTCACTCTGACCCCCTCACACACACTCCATCACCGTCACCGTGATCCCCTCACATTCACTCCATCACCGTCATCCTGATCTTCTCACACTCACTCCATCAGCGTCACCCTTACAACCTCACACTCAATCCATCACCGTCACCATGACCAAATCACACTCACTCCATCAGACACCCTATAACTCACTCCATGATCGTCACCCTGACACCCTCACACTGATTCTGTTGCAGTCACACTGACCCCTTCACACTCACTTCATCACCGTCACCATGACCTCCACACACTCATTCTATCACTGTCACCCTGAATCCCCTCACACTCACTCCATCACCGTCACACTGATCCCCTCACACTCACTCCATCACCGCCACACTGATCCCCTCACATGCACTCCTTCACCGTCACCCTGACCCCCTGGCACTCATTCTTTCCCCATCACGCTGACCCACCCACACTCACTCCATCACCGTCACCCTGACCCTCTCGCACTCACTTGATCACCGTCACCGTGAACCCCTCACAATCACTCCATCACCGTCCCCCTGATCCCCTCACACTCACTCCATCACCGCCACACTGATCCCCTCACACGCACTCCTTCACCGAGACCCTGACCCCCTGACACTCATTCCTTCCCCATCACACTGACCCACTCACACTCACTCCATCACCGTCACACTGTCCCAGTCACACTCACTCCATCACCGTCAGGCTGACCCCCTCACATTCACTCCATCACCGTCACCCTGACCCCATGACACTCGCTCCATCACCGTCACCATGAACCCTTCACACTCACTCCATCACAGTCATACTGACCCCTTCACACTCACTCCATCACCGTCACATTGTCCCAATCACACTCACTCCATCACCATCAGGCTGACCCCCTCACATTCACTCCATCACTGTCACCCTGACCCCACGACACTCACTCCATCACCGTCACCGTGACCCGCTCACACTCATTCCATCACAGCCACACTGACCCTTTCACACTCACTTCATCACCGTCACCACGACCCCCTCAACTCACTCCATCACTGTCACACTGACCCTCGTATACTCACTCCATCACTGTCACACTAACCCTCTTACATTCACTCCATCACCATCATCCTGACCCCCTCACACTCAGTCCATCACTTTTACACGGAACCCCCACACTCACTCCATGATGGTCACCCTGACACCCTCACACTCATTCCATCACTGTCTCCCTGACCCCCTCACACTCACTCCACCAATGTCACACTGACCCCCACACACTCAATCCACCACTGTCACCCTGACCACCTCATACTCACTCCATCTCCGTCACTCTGACCCCCTCACACACACTCCATCACCGTCACCGTGACCCCCTCACATTCACTCCATCACCGTCATCCTGATCTTCTCACACTCACTCCATCAGCGTCACCCTTACAACCTCACACTCAATCCATCACCGTCACCATGACCAACTCACACTCACTCCATCAGACACCCTATAACTCACCCCATGATCGTCACCCTGACACCCTCACACTGATTCTGTTGCAGTCACACTGACCCCTTCACACTCACTTCATCACCGTCACCATGACTTCCACACACTCATTCTATCACTGTCACCCTGAATCCCCTCACACTCACTCCATCACCGTCACACTGATCCCCTCACACTCACTCCATCACCGCCACACTGATCCCCTCACATGCACTCCTTCACCGTCACCCTGACCCCCTGGCACCCATTCATTCCCCATCACGCTGACCCACCCACACTCACTCCTTCACCGTCACCCTGACCCTCTCGCACTCACTTGATCACCGTCACCGTGAACCCCTCACAATCACTCCATCACCGTCCCCCTGATCCCCTCACACTCACTCCATCACCGCCACACTGATCCCCTCACACGCACTCCTTTACCGAGACCCTGACCCCCTGACACTCATTCCTTCCCCATCACGCTGACCCACTCACACTCACTCCATCACCGTCACACTGTCCCAGTCACATTCACTCCATCACCGTCAAGCTGCCGCCCTCACATTCACTCCATCACCGTCACCCTGACCCCCCGACACTCGCTCCATCACCGTCACCATGAACCCTTCACACTCACTCCATCACAGTCATACTTACCCCCTCACACTCACTCCATCACCATCAGACTAACCCCCTCACACTCACACCACAACCGTCAACCGGTCAAACTCACACTCATTCCTTCACTCTCACACAGACCCCTTCACACTCACGCCATCACCTTCATCCTTACCGCCACACACTCATTCCATCATCGTCACCCTGACACCCTCACTCTCACTCCATCACTGTCACATTGACCCCCACACACTCAATTCACCTCTGTCACCCTCACCACCTCACAGTCACTCCATATCCTTTACACTGACCCCCTCACACACACTCCATCACCGTCACCGTGACGCCCTCAAATTCACTCCATCACCGTCATCCTGATCTTCTCACACTCACTACATTAGCATCACCCTGACAACCTCACACTCAATCCATCACCGTCACACTGACCCTCTCACACTCACTCCATCATCGTCACCATGACTGCCTCACACTCACTCCATGATCGTCACCCTGAGACCCTCACACTCATTCCATCACAGTCACACTGACTCCTTCACACTCACTTCATCACCGTCACCATGACCCCCTCACACTCACTCCATCAGTGTCACACTGACCCACTTACATTCACTCAATCACCATCACCCTGACCCCCTCGCACTCTCTCCATCACCATCACCCTAACCACCACACACTCGCTCCAATACAGTCACTCTAACCCCCTCTCACTCACTCCGTCATCGTCACCCTGAATCCCACACACTCACTCCATCACCATCATACTCTTCCCCTCACACTCACTCCATCACAGTCACCCTGACCTCCTCACACTCACTCCATCACTGTCACCCTGACCCTCTCATACTCACTCCATCACCGTCACCGTGACCCGCTCACACTCATTCCATCACAGCCACACTGACCCCTCCACACTCACTTCATCACTGTCACACTAACCCTCTTACACTCACTCCATCACGGTCATCCTGACCCCCTCACACTCACTCCATCACTGTTATACGGAACTCTCACACTCACTCCATGATCGTCATCCTGGCACCCTCACACTCATTCCATCACTGTCTCCCTGACCCCTTCATACTCACTTCATCTCCGTCACACTGACCCCCTCACACACACTCCATCACCGTCACCGTGACCCCATCACATTCACTCCATCGCCGTCATCCTGATCTTCTCACACTCACTCCATCAGCGTCACCCTGACAACCTCACATTCACTCCATCAACGTCACCCTGACCCACACACACTCACTCCATCACCGTCACCCTAATCTTCTCACACTCACTCCATCACCGTCACCGTGACACCCTATAACTCACTCCATGATCGTCACCCTGACACCCTCACACTCATTATGTTGCAGTCACACTGACCCCTTCACACTCACTTCATCACCGTCACCATGACCTCCACACACTCATTCTATCACTGTCACCCTGAATCCCCTCACACTCACTCCATCACCGTCACCCTGATCCCCTCACACTCACTCCATCACCGCCACACTGATCCCCTCACATGCACTCCTTCACCGTCACCCTGACCCCCTGGCACTCATTCTTTCCCCATCACGCTGACCCACCCACACTCACTCCATCACCGTCACCCTGACCCTCTCGCACTCACTTGATCACCGTCACCGTGAACCCCTCACAATCACTCCATCACCGTCCCCCTGATCCCCTCACACTCACTCCATCACCGCCACACTGATCCCCTCACACGCACTCCTTCACCGAGACCCTGACCCCCTGACACTCATTCTTTCCCCATCACACTGACCCACTCACACTCACTCCATCACTGTCACACTGTCCCAGTCACACTCACTCCATCACCGTCAGGCTGACCCCCTCACATTCACTCCATCACCGTCACCCTGACCCCACGACACTCGCTCCATCACCGTCACCATGAACCCTTCACACTCACTCCATCACAGTCATACTGACCCCTTCACACTCACTCCATCACCGTCACATTGTCCCAATCACACTCACTCCATCACCATCAGGCTGACCCCCTCACATTCACTCCATCACTGTCACCCTGACCCCACGACACTCACTCCATCACCGTCACCGTGACCCGCTCACACTCATTCCATCACAGCCACACTGACCCTTTCACACTCACTTCATCACCGTCACCACGACCCCCTCAACTCACTCCATCACTGTCACACTGACTCTCGTATACTCACTCCATCACTGTCACACTAACCCTCTTACATTCACTCCATCACCATCATCCTGACCCCCTCACACTCAGTCCATCACTTTTACACGGAACCCCCACACTCACTCCATGATGGTCACCCTGACACCCTCACACTCATTCCATCACTGTCTCCCTGACCCCCTCACACTCACTCCACCAATGTCACACTGACCCCCACACACTCAATCCACCACTGTCACCCTGACCACCTCATACTCACTCCATCTCCGTCACTCTGACCCCCTCACACACACTCCATCACCGTCACCGTGACCCCCTCACATTCACTCCATCACCGTCATCCTGATCTTCTCACACTCACTCCATCAGCGTCACCCTTACAACCTCACACTCAATCCATCACCGTCACCATGACCAACTCACACTCACTCCATCAGACACCCTATAACTCACCCCATGATCGTCACCCTGACACCCTCACACTGATTCTGTTGCAGTCACACTGACCCCTTCACACTCACTTCATCACCGTCACCATGACTTCCACACACTCATTCTATCACTGTCACCCTGAATCCCCTCACACTCACTCCATCACCGTCACCCTGATCCCCTCACACTCACTCCATCACCGCCACACTGATCCCCTCACATGCACTCCTTCACCGTCACCCTGACCCCCTGGCACCCATTCATTCCCCATCACGCTGACCCACCCACACTCACTCCTTCACCGTCACCCTGACCCTCTCGCACTCACTTGATCACCGTCACCGTGAACCCCTCACAATCACTCCATCACCGTCCCCCTGATCCCCTCACACTCACTCCATCACCGCCACACTGATCCCCTCACACGCACTCCTTTACCGATACCCTGACCCCCTGACACTCATTCCTTCCCCATCACGCTGACCCACTCACACTCACTCCATCACCGTCACACTGTCCCAGTCACACTCACTCCATCACCGTCAAGCTGCCGCCCTCACATTCACTCCATCACCGTCACCCTGACCCCCCGACACTCGCTCCATCACCGTCACCATGAACCCTTCACACTCACTCCATCACAGTCATACTTACCCCCTCACACTCACTCCATCACCATCAGACTAACCCCCTCACACTCACACCACAACCGTCAACCGGTCAAACTCACACTCATTCCTTCACTCTCACACAGACCCCTTCACACTCACGCCATCACCTTCATCCTTACCGCCACACACTCATTCCATCATCGTCACCCTGACACCCTCACTCTCACTCCATCACTGTCACATTGACCCCCACACACTCAATTCACCTCTGTCACCCTCACCACCTCACAGTCACTCCATATCCTTTACACTGACCCCCTCACACACACTCCATCACCGTCACCGTGACGCCCTCAAATTCACTCCATCACCGTCATCCTGATCTTCTCACACTCACTACATTAGCATCACCCTGACAACCTCACACTCAATCCATCACCGTCACACTGACCCTCTCACACTCACTCCATCATCGTCACCATGACTGCCTCACACTCACTCCATGATCGTCACCCTGAGACCCTCACACTCATTCCATCACAGTCACACTGACTCCTTCACACTCACTTCATCACCGTCACCATGACCCCCTCACACTCACTCCATCAGTGTCACACTGACCCACTTACATTCACTCAATCACCATCACCCTGACCCCCTCGCACTCTCTCCATCACCATCACCCTAACCACCACACACTCGCTCCAATACAGTCACTCTAACCCCCTCTCACTCACTCCGTCATCGTCACCCTGAATCCCACACACTCACTCCATCACCATCATACTCTTCCCCTCACACTCACTCCATCACAGTCACCCTGACCTCCTCACACTCACTCCATCACTGTCACCCTGACCCTCTCATACTCACTCCATCACCGTCACCGTGACCCGCTCACACTCATTCCATCACAGCCACACTGACCCCTCCACACTCACTTCATCACTGTCACACTAACCCTCTTACACTCACTCCATCACGGTCATCCTGACCCCCTCACACTCACTCCATCACTGTTATACGGAACTCTCACACTCACTCCATGATCGTCATCCTGGCACCCTCACACTCATTCCATCACTGTCTCCCTGACCCCTTCATACTCACTTCATCTCCGTCACACTGACCCCCTCACACACACTCCATCACCGTCACCGTGACCCCATCACATTCACTCCATCGCCGTCATCCTGATCTTCTCACACTCACTCCATCAGCGTCACCCTGACAACCTCACATTCACTCCATCAACGTCACCCTGACCCACACACACTCACTCCATCACCGTCACCCTAATCTTCTCACACTCACTCCATCACCGTCACCGTGACACCCTATAACTCACTCCATGATCGTCACCCTGACACCCTCACACTCATTATGTTGCAGTCACACTGACCCCTTCACACTCACTTCATCACCGTCACCATGACCTCCACACACTCATTCTATCACTGTCACCCTGAATCCCCTCACACTCACTCCATCACCGTCACCCTGATCCCCTCACACTCACTCCATCACCGCCACACTGATCCCCTCACACGCACTCCATCACCATCACTCTGACCCCCTGACATTCATTCCTTCACCATCACGCTGACCCACTCACACTCACTCCATCACCGTCACACTGTTCCAGTCACACTCACTCCATCGCCGTCAGGCTGACCCCCTCACATTCACTCCATCACCGTCACCCTGACCCCCCGACACTCGCTCCATCACCGTCACCATGAACCCTTCACACTCACTCAATCATAGTCATACTGACCCCTTCACACTCACTCCATCACCGTCACAGTGACCCTCTCATACTCACTCCATCTCCTTCACACTGACCCCCTCACACACACTCCATCACCGTCACCGCGACGCCGTCACATTCACCTCATCACCATCATCCTGATCGTCTCACACTCACTCCATTAGCGTCACCCTGATAACCTCACACTCACTCCATCACCGTCACGCTGAACCCCTCACACTCACTCCATCACCGTCACCCTGACCCACACACACTCACTCCATCAATGTCACACTGAGCCGCGCACACTCAATCCACCACTGTCACCCTGGCCACCTCATACTCACTCCATCTCCTTCACACTGACGCCCTCACACACACTCCATCACCGTCACCGCGACGCCGTCACATTCACCTCATCACCATCATCCTGATCGTCTCACACTCACTCCATTAGCGTCACCCTGATAACCTCACACTCACTCCATCACCGTCACGCTGAACCCCTCACACTCACTCCATCACCGTCACCCTGACCCACACACACTCACTCCATCACCATCAACCTGACCCTCTCACACTCATTAAATCAATGTCAGCCTGACCCTCTCACACTCACTCCATCACAGTCACCCTGACCCACACACACTCAATCCAACACCATCATCCTGAACTTCTCACACTCACTCCATCACCGTCACCCTGACGACCTCACACACATTCCATCACCGTC
Source organism: Chiloscyllium plagiosum (assembly GCF_037043375.1). Lineage (NCBI taxonomy): Eukaryota > Metazoa > Chordata > Chondrichthyes > Orectolobiformes > Hemiscylliidae > Chiloscyllium > Chiloscyllium plagiosum. The sequence goes on from NW_028270176.1 coordinate 62,839,047, forward strand.
ACCCTGATCCCCTAACAATCATTCCATCACCGTTACCTGACCTCCACACACTCACTCCATCATCCTCACCCTGACCCCACTCACACTCACCCTGAACACCTCACACACACTCCATCGATGTCACCCTTACCTACTCACACTCACTCCTCCTCCATCAGTTTGACCCCCTCACACTCACTCCATCACCATCACCCGGAGCCCCACACACTCACTCCAACACCCTCACCCTGACACCTCACACTAACTCAGCGTCCCCCTGACCCCTCACACTCACTCCCTCACCGTCAAACTGACCCCTTACACTCACTCCATCACCCTCTTCCTGACCCCCTCACACTCACTCCATCACCCTCACACTGACCCCCTCACACTCACTCCATCACTGTCACCCTGAACCCCTGACACTCACTCCATCACCGTCACTCTGAACCTCTCTCACTCACTACATCTCCGTCACACTGGCCCCCTCACGCTGACTCCATCACAGTCACCCTGACCCCCTCACACTCTCTCCATCTCCATCCCTTGGCCCTCTAACACTCATTAAGTCAATGTCACCCTGACCCTCTCACACTCACTCCATCACAGTCACCCTGACCACCTCACACTCACTCCACCTCCGTCACGCTGACTCTATTAAACTCACTCCGTCAGCGTCACACTGACTCCATTCAACTCACTCCGTCAGCGTCAAACTGACAGCCTCACACTCTCTCCATCATCCTCACACTGACCCCCACGCACTCACTCCATCACCCTCACCCTGACACCTCACACTAAATCATCGTCACCATGACCCACTCACACTCACTCCTACTCCATCAGTTTGACCCCCTCACACTCACTCCATCACCATCACCCGGAGCCCCACACACTCACTCCAACACCCTCACCCTGACACCTCACACTAACTCAGCGTCCCCCTGACCCCTCACACTCACTCCCTCACCGTCAAACTGACCCCTTACACTCACTCCATCACCCTCTTCCTGACCCCCTCACACTCACTCCATCACCCTCACACTGACCCCCTCACACTCACTCCATCACCGTCACCCTGAACCCCTGACACTCACTCCATCACCTCACTCTGAACCTCTCACACTCACTACATCTCCGTCACACTGGCCCCCTCACGCTGACTCCATCACAGTCACCCTGACCCCCTCACACTCTCTCCATCTCCATCCCTTGGCCCTCTAACACTCATTAAGTCAATGTCACCCTGACCCTCTCACACTCACTCCATCACAGTCACCCTGGCCACCTCACACTCACTCCACCTCCGTCACGCTGACTCTATTAAACTCACTCCGTCAGCGTCACACTGACTCCATTCAACTCACTCCGTCAGCGTCACACTGACAGCCTCACACTCTCTCCATCATCCTCACACTGACCCCCACGCACTCACTCCATCACCCTCACCCTGACACCTCACACTAACTCATCGTCACCATGACCCCCTCACACTCACTCCCTCACCGTCACACTTATCCCCTCACACTCACTCCATCACCCTCATCCTGACCCCTTCACACTCACTCCATCACCGTCACCCTGACCCCCTCACACTCACTCCATCACCGTCACCCTGACCCCCTCACACTCACTCCATCATCGTCACACTGATCCCCTCACACTCACTCCTTCACCGTCACACTGACCCCCTCACACTCACTCCATCACCGTCACCCTGACCCCCTCACACTCACTCCATCTCCGTCATTCTGACCCCCTCACACTCACTCCATCACTCTCACCATGACCCCCTCACACTCACTCCATCACTCTCACCATGGCCCTCTCACACTCACTTCGTCACTCTCACCCTGACCTCCTCATACTCACTCCATCGCCGTCACCCTGACCCGCTCACACTCCCTTCATCTTCGTTTACACTGATTCCATTTAACTCACTCCATCAGCGTCACACTGACCCCCACACACTCACTCCATCACCCTCAACCTGACCCTGTCAGGTATGACTCCAATAGTGGAGTATTTGCCCGCAATACCCTTTTTGCTCAGGTACCTTGATGCCACATTTGAAAGAATGTTGCCTTGATGTCAAGGGCTGGAATTCAGTTCCATTTTCTATGTTTGAATCAAGGCTGTAATGAGGTCAGGAGCTGAGTATCCCTGTTGGAACCCAAACTGGGTGTCACTGGGAAGGTATTGCTAAGCAGGTGCTGGCTTGATAGCACTGTTGATGTCCCCTTCCATCACTTTACTGATAATGGAGAGTAGACTGATGAGGTGGTATTTGGCCGAGTTGACTTTGTCCTGTTTTTTATGTGGAGAACACACTTGAGCAGTTTTTTCCCATTGTCGGTTTCTAATCGTATTGTAAAAGCTTGGCTAGGGGAGCGGGAAGTTCTGGAGCACAAGTCTTCACGACTATTGTCAGCATGTTATCAGGGCCCATAGCCTTTGCAGTATCCAGTGCCTTCAACTGTTTATTGATATCAGTCAATCGAATGTCTGAAGACTGCTATCTGTAGTGATGTGGACCACTGGTGGAGGCCGAAATGGATCATCACTCGAAACTTCTGACTGAAGAATTCTATGAAAGCTGACGTGCTGGGCTCTTCCTTCATTGAGTTTGGGGATATTTGTGGAGCCTCGTTCTCCGGTGAGTTATTGAATCGTCCACCACCATCCACGATCAGATTGGCAGAACCGCAGAGCTTAAATCTAATGCGTTGGTTCTGGGATCGCTTACTCTGTCCCTTGCTTTTTATGCAATTTGGCATGTAAGTAGTTCTGTTTGGAAGCTTCAGCAGATTAACGTTTTATGATTATGTATGCCTGATTCTGCTCCTGACTTGTCCTCCTGCACTCTCTATTGAACCAGGGTTAATCCTCTTGCTTGATGGTAATGTTTCATTGAGGGCTATGCTAGGTATATGAGGTTTCAGGTTACAGGGACTCCCAGAGCATCTACCGCCAGACTCCATCACACTGAGCTGCCTCCTGTGCTGGATCGGTCCTGCTTTTGATTTAGGACATATCCAGGGATGGTGATGGTGCTGTCTGGCTCATATCTGTAAGGTAAAATCCCGTGAGTATGCCTATGTCAGGCTGTTGCTTGACTAGTCTGTAAAAGAGTTGTCCCAATTGTGGCATGAGCCCTCATTTGTTAGTAAGGAGGACTTTGCAGGTTCGACAATGATGTTTCTAATGTTCCCTTCTCTGGTGCCCAGGTCAATACATCCGGTTTAATTTCTTTGAGATTTTGTAGTACATCTGAATGACTCGCTCAACCATTTCAGGGGCGATCGAGAGTCAATCACATTTCTTTGGGACTGGAGTCAACGGTCGGCCAGACCAGGTGAGGGATGGAAGATTCCTTCATTGAATTGAATTCCCACCACTGTAGTGGCGGGATTCGAACCTAGGTCCACAGAACCTGATTTTTTTGGATTGATAATCTTGCGGTAATACCATGAGGCTACTTGGAGGTCTCTGGTCGGTGGACTAACACTGGGCACCCTTCTGGATCTGCAACTTCAACCATTGATGCTTGCAGAACTACCTGGTTAGATGATCATCCGCCAATACTCTCACCGTATGATTCATCATCTGTCATGGGGTGATCGCGGACAGACCCTGGAGGCCTTCCTGTCGTGGAGTGGCCATCCTTGTTTTGGGCTTCTTGCTTCAGTTGGTTGCGGTTATGGCATGCCATCCGTGATTCAGCAGACCCCGAAGCAGCGGTCGCTGACTTGGGATCTTCGCCAGGCGGATCTCGGGGCAGCCATCACGGTCAGGATCTGAAACAGACTTCAGGCATTGTACAGCTTCGCTAGGCTGTTTTCTGCACACGTCTGCACGTGCACTAGTGTTTGTACGCGTATTTATTTTGTCTTTTACTTGAGATTTCTTTGCTCTGATATCAGCATCAGCCTTCCACATATTATATGCACTCCAATTCACAGGTTCTTTTTTCCCCTTCTGTTTCTCCTTCTCTGTATCCTCCAACCGTGGCTTCAGTACTTCCAACTGCCTTTTACCAAAACCACATTCCTTGATCCACAATTCTAACTGCTGTACAGACTCTGGGCTGTAATCATTTAACACGTACTGTATTTTCAGTTGGCCATTCCAAGACCTCTGTGGACCCTCTTTTTGTTTCCTCTTGCTGGAGCCAATTTTCAGCATTACTGGAAAGGTCTTTAGCTCTCTTTCTTGCGCAGTACCGTTACCTTTTCCATTTGACTTGCTTTTACCTGCAGAGGTCTCCTCTCGCATTGGGCACGTCCGTCTCAATGCCTTGATTTTTTTGTAAACCAAGGAACCACGTACCCGGTACATCTTTGGCGAGTCCAACTCAGCCAGTGGTGGTTCCAAGTCTAAAATCACCCTTAAACCTGCTGTCTCTTAACCACTCTGGAGACGGCAATCCTTTCCCTTGAGTTTTGCGCGAATATGGTGCGAGAGTTTACTGAACCCTCTTCCTGATTCATTTATTCTCTTAGAGTGAGTCTCTACATAGGATTACTTAAGCCACGACTCTTACCCCGGCACCATTCGATTCGAATCCTGGCGCTGGGGCAATATACAGATTCCCAGTCCACTCACACAAAAGGGCCAATTCAACGCTCGAAATGAGGTGAAAGATCATGAATTCGCTGGCGCCTGCGCCTCCTGGGAATCTTCAGAATCTCACCCAAACGCGGGATCCTTGACGAGTCCCAGGTTTAGTGTCGTGGAAATTAAGCTGACTGAACTCAGATACTAGCAAGAGCAAGGAAAAAGCTTTTTTTTTAACCACTGCAGGGAGCCAATACACTTGGCAAAAACGCCTTGTGTAAGGGCCCTGAACAAAATTCATATATTCTTTTTGTACTATTCTTATCACACGCTCAAGGACAAGGGCTGGAAAACATTCGAGTTCTCATTTTCTCATTCCTTGCCGTGCACATAACTGTCTTTATGTTTTCCTTAACTTTTCTTCTGAATTCAACTGCTCGCCAGGCCAGTTAGAATGTTGAAAAAGTTCAGCAAAGACAGGCTGTCTCCTCGACTGCATAAATTCAGCAAATTGTTTGCAAAGTTCAGAAATGTTTTAGAATTAGCATAACAATCTTTTTCAGGTTTCTCAGAAAACGTTAATTTTGTTAGTTTTCCATCACACTGACAGAGGGGAAATCAAGATCTCAGCTGTGGATCAAATAATGATTGATATTGCACACCACTCCCATTGTTTTGTAATCCACATTTTAATTTATATAGCTCCATATCAGGAGTGCAGTTTAACAACCTTGTGTCTGTAGTTTGCATATTTCGGTCTGTACTGAAAATCATTTTTACCTGCATTTTGTATTGCATAAATGCATCTCATTAACATTGTCTCTGCTAATTCGTTATTGTAGGTGTATCCTTGAATCTCTTCTTCAAACGATTTATAAAGAGTAACGAGCCAATGCTAGTGATTGGGTAACATCACTGTCCCTCCGCATAGACTGAACAGCCATGTCCCCGAGTCCTCTCATTCTTCTCTCTTTTTCCCAATGTCATAATCAAAATGTAAATGAGGTCCAATAAATGATACTTCATCACAGTTCCTTATCATCGATAACATCAACAATGTGACCCACACTTGCCCTCTCTGATTCTGGAATAACAATCTGAATTGTGTTTGTCATGTACAATTCCCGTTAACATATCCATGCCGTTTGTTTGTTATACAACCACATTTTCTCAGGCACATTTTGCTATCAGATCATGGATGAAAATGTTCTCTCAATGTTTTACTGATATTGCAATGACTGACCTGTATATACAGGATTTGTTTATCCATTTATGAGCAGAGAAGCATATTTATGTTCTGTAAAACCTCTGGCATTATTTCCATATCCAAGGCAGACTGAATGATTACACACAATTAATCTTCTATCTCCAACATTCCTTCCTTCAGTCATACTCACATATCACACACAGAATGCATGAATGTTCAAAGTTATTTTGAACTTTAATGAAATAGTATTGAATTGAAAGGGATTAACGGAGCTGTTTATTCAGCGATTGTGATTATGTCAGTCTCCATGGATCCTATGCGTCCCCAGAGAGTTTCTCCCTTCTATGAATAAGGGAATGCTTTCAGTGTTTTATCCCATCGTATTTGCAGAAGCATCACTCACACCAGTAACAGGGATCCGCAGCTTTAGGGAGAGGGTGAGGAGAGATCAGAAACTGATAGCATTAGACTGGAATGTTCCAACAATGGATCAGAATCTGACAACACTAGACTGGAATGTTCCAACAATGGGCAGGAGTTTATTCTGGGGTCTTTATTGGCTTTCCCAGCCTTGGATATCATTAGTAACGCGGATTGAAGATGTACTGATGGTTATTCAAGCTGGTTGATATCCTATCCTTGCTATAGTTGGTGTTCCTGGTAAGTCACTCGAGATGTCGAGAGAAACGGTCTGAACTGAATTGATGATCATGAGATGTAAATTTTGGAAAGGTGCAAGTCAACGTTTTCATTTCCAATCAAAGATTCCATTCCTTAGAAATTATAACGAGCAAATTACTCAATACAAATTGCTCACCAATATGTGAGGATGAAACAAACGGTTCTCAACCTCCTTGATTCATTTCCTCCTGCACAGTTTATATCTCCATATATTCCCCATTGACCAATGCTTTCCAGTACAACCATTGTGACATCCAGTCTCCTCCTCAGTTTTAGTGCAGCTTCTGAATAAACCATCCTTTGTGCCTTTGTTAGTTCCGAATACAGCTGTTTGAAGTCCCTTCTTACCACGAGTCCATTGCAAAATAATTGCACTTGAGATGCTTAACTTGTTCTTTGCACAGAATCTGAAAGACGGGAAGACAGAGTACGGTGATCACATCATTGGTTCATAATCCAGAGCCACAGAATAATAATCTGTTGATATCGCCTTGCTTCATGCCCATTAGAGAAAGCAGTGAGTCATCCTTCCCTGGTCAGGTCTCTGTGTGACTGCAAACCCACAGCACTGTGATGTACTCTTTATTGTCCAGTGGAATAGCTGAACTAACCACTCAGTTCAAGCTAACCATAACATGCTGACCTGACCAGGGCTGCACACATCCCATGAGGTAAGAACAAAAGGAAAGATAGCTCCCTTCCTCTGCCTGTGTCCCACATTCCTGTTGCTGATTGCCATTCAGGTAGGTGGCCACTCACTATTTTAGATGGATTCTTTCTGATTGAGTCTCTCCCCTAGAGTGATGTTCATCTCGATAGGCACTTCCGGTGCTGGCTTTATTGATGCTGACCTACAGATGTAAGGATGTTTTAAATTCGGAATCAGTGACAGTTCATCGGAAATGAATGGTTTCCCATTTCACACAAAATAAACGGAGCCAGCGAAGTGAGGGAAATGAATTATTGTGATCAAACCTGCGAGTGCAGTTGAAGCAGTATTTGGGGCATTGTGGGCAGATTTTCACTCCTTTATAAGGAGTGATCTTCTTACCATAGGCAGAGTGAACAGGGTTCCACCAGATTAATCTCTGGATGATGGCACCATGAGGAGTGAGTGAAGGTTGATCGGGAGCGCTGTGAGAGAATACGAGGTGATTGCATTGAACACTGAGTGGGATCGAAAATCACTCCTTATATTCTAAACAGACAATGAGAAGGTGATAAATTCCATGTCTGCTGTTTCACTCAGGATGCATGATTCTGGATAACGTAAGTGCCTCCTAGGACGTTACGCCCTCCCACCCCAAATCCCACTCCTCACGGTGATTGACAGAGACAGAGAGTTTTGAATAAACTCTCCCCACATTAATACAGTGCAGTTGATGTGTGATCCTGCACTGAATGTCATATTATCCACCACCCTGACAGCATACCTTCATTCTAAAACAGTTAACTATTCCAATCAGCTTCTGACCTTCACGAAGAACATGAATCCATCTTCTCAAGGATGCAAGGTGACTCCTTGAGGTTTAAACCATAAGACGATAAGACATAGGAGCAAAAGTTAGGCCCATTAGCCCATAGAGTCTGCACAGCCATTCAATCATATCTGATAGGTTTCTCAAACCCATTGTCAGACCCTCTCCTTGTAACCCTTGATCCCCTGGATAATCAAAAACTTATCTATCTCCGTCTGAAATGTACTCAATGACCTGGCCCCCACAGCCTTCTGTGGCAATAAATGTCAAAGATTCGCATTCTCTGTTGAAAGGCATTTTTCCATATCACTGTGCTAAAAGGTGTTCCCTTTCATTTAAGGCTGTGCGCTCGGCTTCTAGGGGTCCAATGGAAACATCTTACTAACACCCACTCTGTCCAGGTCATTCAGTATTCTGCATGCTTCCGCTACAATCCCTCTCATCCGTCTAAACTTCATCGCGTAGAGACCCAGAATCCTCAAACATGCCCCATACGATCAGCTTTTCATTCCTACGACCATTCTTGTGAAGATCTTGTGAACACACTCCTTTCTGAGATATGAGGCTCAAAATTATGCACAATTGTCCAAATGTGGTCTGACCAGAGCCGTATACAACCTGTTTTATATTCAGATCCTCTCGTAATAAATGCAGTTGCACTCCTAACGAGTGCCTCAACCTGCAAGCTTACCTTGAGAGAACCCTACACGAGAACCCTCCACAATACGACCTGTCCATTAGCCCTTATTTGTATCGTCTGCAAACTTAGCCAGAGTGCTTTCAATTCCCTCATCTAGATTGTTGACATAATGAGTAAAAAGTTACAATTCCAATATTGAACCCTGTCGAACACCACTTGTCACCGGCTGCTCTTCTGATAAGGACCATTTCATCTCGAATCTCTGCTTTCTGCCAGACAGCCAAGCTTCCACCAATGCCATTACTTTGCCTCAAACACCACGGACCCTTATCGTACTCAGTCATCTCCTGCATGACACCTTGTCCAAGGCCTTTTTGAAGTCCTGGTGGATAACATCCATTGGCTGTGCTTGGTCTAGCCTGCTCATTTGTCTTCAAAAATGTCCAACAGATTTATCATGCATGACCTTCCCTTAATAGATCCTTGCTGACTTTGCCTACTTTACCAAACACTTCAAAGTATTCAGAAATCTCACCCTTCGCAATGGATTCCAGGATCTTACCCATGACCGATGTTAAGGTAATAATTATGGAATTTTTATCTTTTTCCTTACTCCCTTGTTAAAAAGGGGTGTTACGTTAGTGGGTTTCCAGTGTTCTGAGATTGTTCCTTACTGTCGTGATTCCTGAAAGATCACCACGATTGCCTCTACTCCCTCTTCAGCTATCTCCCTTATAACACTGGGATATAGTCCATCTGGTCAAGGTTATTTAACCCACCTTCGGGCCATTCAAAATTTTATAACATGTTCTCCATGGCGGTGGCCGTCATACTCAGCTCTGGCCCCTCAATCTTTTGAATGTTTAAGCCATTATTCATGTCTTCCAAAGTGAAGGCTGATGCAAAGTATTTATTCAGTTCCTTGGCCATTTTCTCGTTCCCCCACTACTATGGCTCCAGTATCATTTTCCAGTAGTCCAATGTTGACTTTTGCCGCTCTTTTGTACTTTATATATCGAAAGAAACTGTTACAGCCTTCCTTTACATTGCTGGCTAGCTTACCCCCATATTTAATAATCTCCCTCCTTACGTTATTTGGTTTGCCCTCTATTTTGTCTTTGTAAGTTTCCCAATCTCTGGCTTCCCACTGCACTTTGCCACATTATATCCTTTCTCTTTTGCTTTTATGCTATACCTGACTTCCCTAGTCAGCTATGGTTGTCTCATCCTCCCTGTACCATGCCACTTCTTCCTCGGGATAAATCTCTGCTATATCCTGAATTACTCCAAAAATCTCCTGTCATTGCTGTTCCACTGTTTTTTTCTGTTGACCCCGTCTCCCAGTCAATTTTACATAGCTCCTCCCTCATGTCTCTGTGATTGCCTTTATTCAGCTGTAATATCGTTACTTCTGATTCTAACTTCTCTATGTGAAAATGCAGAGTAAATTCAATAATATTATGATCACTGCCTCCTATGATTTCCTACACCTTAAGCTCCCTCATCTTGTCTGCTTTCACAACCTGCTCCAAATAGCCATTCCACAAATTCCTTGTCATGCGAACAACTATCACCCTGAATTGCCAGGCCATCTGCATAATGAAATCCCACATGATCCCTGTAAATTTGCCTTTCCTACAGATCGTTCTAGTTCCTGATGTATCTTGCATCCCAGCTCCCTGTACATAACTCCAACTGCATTTTTCACCGTTTTGATTCCTCAATTCTACCGACACAGATTCTACACCATCTGACCTTACTTCATTTCTTGTTATTGATTACTGATTCGATCCCGTTCTTAATAATGATACAACTCTATCTCTCTGCCCACCTGCCTATCTTTTCGACTGGATGAATATCCTTGAATATTCAGCTCCCAATTCTGATCCTCTTCCAGCGATGACACTGTATTGCCCACCATGTCGTACCTGCTAATTTGTGTATGAGTCACAAGCGTATTTACCTTATTCCTTACACTGCATGCATTCCGATATAATAGTTCAGTTCTGTATTACCCGTCGCTCTTCTCAATGTCTTATGTTTGTCCAATCGTTTTGTAGCTTCAGGGTGCAGGGGCTGGAGTGTAGGGAGGTTAGGAACATGGCATCAATTTCAAAGGAGGGTGCCTGTAAACAGGAAAGTGGCTTGAAGTGTGTATACTTCAACGCAAGAAGTATACGAAATAAGGTAGGTGAACTTGCAGCGTGGGTTGGTACCTGGGACTTCGATGCTGTGGCTATTACGGAGACATGGCTAGAACAGGGACAGGATTGGCTGTTGCAGGTTCCAGGATTTAAATGTTTTAGTAGGGTCAGAGATGGGGGTAAAAGAGGGGGAGGTGTGGCATTGCTTGTCAACGATAGTATTACAGTGGTGGAAAGGACGATGGATGAGGACTTGCCATCTGAGGTAGTTTGGGCTGAGGTTAGGAATATGAAAGGTGAGGTCACCCTGTTAGGAGTCTTTTACAGGCCTCCTAATAGTCGTAGAATCATTGAAGAAAGGATAGGGAAGGTGATTCAGGAGATGAGTGACAGTAATAGGGTGGTTGTTATGGGGGACTTTAACTTTCCTGATATTGATTGGGAAAGCTATAGCGAAAGTTCGTTAGATGGGTCAGTGTTTGTTCAATGTGTGCAGGAGAGTTTCCTGACACAATATGTAGACAGGCCAACAAGAGGTGAGGCCATACTGGATTTGGTTCTGGGTAACGAACCAGGCCAGGTGTTAGAATTAGAGGTAGGTGAGCACTTTGGGGATAGTGACCATAATTCGGTGATTTTTACTCTCGTGATGGAGAGGGATAAGAGTGTACTACAGGGCAAGAGTTATAGCTGGGGTCAGGGGAATTATGATGCGGTGAGGCATGACTTAGGATGTGTGGCTTGGAAAAGTAGACTCCAAGGCAAGAGTGTAAATGATATGTGGAGCTTGTTCAAGGAGCAACTATTGGGTGTCCTTGATAATTATGTACCTGTCAGGCAGGGAGGAAAGGGTCGTGCGAGGGAGCCGTGGTTTAATAAGGAATTGGAATCCCTTGTTAAATGGAAGAGGGCGGTCTATCTCAAGATGAGACGTGAAGGTTCAATTGGGACGATTGAGAGTTATAGGGTAGCCAGGAAGGACCTGAAGAGAGAGCTAAGAGCAGCAAGGAGGGGACATGAAAGGTCCTTAGTCGGTAGGATTAGGGAAAACCCTAAGGCTTTCTATAGGTATGTTAGGAATAAAAGAATGACTAGGGTAGGAATAGGTCCAGTCAAGGATAGTAGTGGGAAGTTGCGTGTGGAGGCTGAAGAGATTGGGGAGACACTGAATGAATAGTTTTCTTCAGTATTTACTCAGGAACAGGGCATTGTCGTCGATGTGAATACTATATCACAAATAAGTAGAATGGATGGCTTTGAGGTATGTAGAGAAGAGGTGTTGGAAATCCTGGAAAAGGTGAAAATAGATAAGTCCCCTGGGCCTGATGGCATTTATCCTAGAATTCTCTGGGAAGCAAGGGAGGAGATTGCAGAGCTATTGGCCTTGATTTTTATGTCCTCTTTGTCTACAGGAGTAGTGCCAGAAGACTGGAGGATAGCAAATGTGGTTCCCTTGTTCAAAAAGGGGAGTAGGGATAACCCTAGTAACTATAGGCCGGTGAGTCTCACTTCTGTTGTGGGCAAAGTCTTAGAGAGAATTGTAAGGGATAGGATTTATGCACATCTGGATAGGAATAATGTGATCAAGGATAGTCAGCATGGTTTTGTGAAGGGCAGGTCGTGCCTCACAAACCTTATTGAATTCTTTGAAAAGGTGACGAAGGAGGTTGATGAGGGCAAAGCGGTAGATGTGGTATATATGGATTTTAGTCAGGCGTTTGATAAGGTTCCCCATGGTAGGCTACTGCAGAAAATACGGAGATATGGCATTGAGGGTGAGTTGGAGGTTTGGATTAGGAATTGGCTGGATGGAAGAAGACAGAGGGTAGTAGTTCATGGCAAGGTTTCTTCATGGAGTGCCGTCACTAGCGGTGTTCCGCAAGGATCTGTTTTGGGACCATTGCTGTTTGTCATTTTTATAAATGACCTGGAAGAGGGGTTAGAAGGTTGGGTGAGCAAGTTTGCGGATGATACGAAAGTCGGAGGAGTTGTTGACAGTGAGGAAGGATGTGGCAGGTTACAGCAGGATATAGAGAAGCTGCAGAGCTGGGCAGAAAGGTGGCAAATGGAATTCAATGTAGCTAAGTGTGAGGTGATTCACTTTGGGAAGAATAACAAAAAGATGGGGTACTGGGCTAATGGTCGGATACTTGGTAGTGTGGATGAGCAGAGGGGTCTTGGTGTCCATGTACACAGATCTCTGAAAGTTGCCACCCAGATAAATAGTGCGGTGAGGAAGGCATATGGCGTACTGGCTTTTATTGGTAGAGGAATTGAGTTCCGGAGTCCTGAGGTCATGATGCAGTTGTATAAGACTCTGGTGCGGCCGCATCTGGAATATTGTTTGCAGTTTTGGTCGCCATACTATAGGAAGGATGTGGAGGCACTGGAACGGGTGCAGAGGAGGTTTACCAGGATGTTGCCTGGTATGGAAGGAAGATCGTATGAGGAAAGACTGAGACACTTGGGGCTGTTTTCATTAGAGAAAAGAAGGTTTAGGGGTGACTTGATTGAAGTGTACAAGATGATTAGGGGGTTAGATAGGGTTGACAGTGTGAACCTTTTCCCGCGTATGGTGTCGGGTATTACAAGGGGGCATAGCTTTAAATTAAGGGGGGGTAGATATAGGACTGAAGTTAGGGGTAGGTTCTTCACTCAGCGAGTCGTAAGTTCATGGAATGCCCTGCCAGTAGCAGTGGTGGACTCTCCCTCTTTATGGGCATTTAAGCGGGCATTGGATAGGTATATGGAGGATAGTGGGTTAGTATAGGTTAGGTGGGCTTGGATCGGCGCAACATCGAGGGCCAAAGGGCCTGCACTGCGCTGTATTCTTCTATGTTCTATGTTCTATGTTTTTACCTACATGGACCCTGACCACTGGATCACTCCCCTCCCGCTCCAAGTTCTACAAACCAAATGATATTTCACAAACCCGAGTAACAGGTTGGCAACACAACCTTCAGGACTCTCAATCCCGGTCACGGAGAACAGTATCTATGCCTCTAACTATGCTATCCCCAATTATCCATCATTGGGCAACACGGTGACACAGCAATGTGCCTCACAGTGCTTGGGACTCGGGTTCAATTCCAATTTCTGGACCCTGTCTGTGTGGACTTTATACATTCTTCCCGTGTCTGCATTGGGAGCATTAACTCCTTTCTCATTCCACAGTATGTATCTGTGTTTATTTCGGATTTCTACAATCTACTGTATTTTTCTTTTGTTTGATGGATACATGCAGCAAATGTGTCAGATATTTCTAAACGCCGCCGTGGTTCGCGGGTTCCCTCGGTGTTTAGGAATCCTGCCCGACCGATTGTCAGAGTGCAGTGTCCCTTAATAACCATTCCATCTCTTTCAGTCCCTCAGTCCATCATCACTACATGCAGCCTTTCCTGGTGCCACCCATGGGAACCCCGAAACCCCTTTGCCTGGTACTAGATACTCCCTTCGCAGGACTGTGCACACAATGACACTGGGCACTTTCTGACCCGCTGGGGATGTTGGGTAAACACCCTGGCATTAAAAGGAACAGAATAACTAGAATCCAATTGAATAGCAAAGCTGAGTAAACAGGCTGAATTACATCCATCTGCTCTGACATTTTCTAATCTTGTTTATCCTCATCCATCTGCTAATACATGGCCCATATGTATGCCTTGTCAAACAGGTTTGGTGGCGGTGATATATATCAGGCCCTGTGGTGATTGGACTGATTCAGTAGTCTCACGTTCCTGAAGTCACACTAAAGTTTTTATTATCAAGTCTATCCACTTCAAAGAAAAGGCCTTGATGGAGTTGTGCTGAAAGGATATTTGAATTTTGGAGACATCAGAATATGTCACGAGCCAGTGAGGTTATGAATGTGAAGGTCGCACAGTTAAATAAATGGCCAAAGAGCTGGTAGGGGAGGCAGCACTTCTGATATGTGGATCATTAGGATTCCCGAATCGATAGGATATAGACAAGACGGACGGTATGGACCTGAACATGCAGCAATGTCTGATATGTGGATTATTGGGATTCATGGGTCAGTAGGATATACACAAGAAAGACAGGACAGACCTGAACTGGCAGATATCTCCGATGTGTGGATCATTGGGATTCCCAGTTCGGTAGGATATACACAAGAAGGACAGGATGGACCTGAACTGGCAACAATCTCCTGGAAGGCAGGTTTGCTATTGTCCTTTACGAGGGATGGGGCGGTGGTGGGGGAGGGGTGTGGTGGGGAGGGGTATGGGGAACCACAGCAGTAAGCCCACAGGTACAGCGACTGAGGAGGAGTTGGAGACTAATACCAGTACAGCTAAGACCAACAAAAAGCAGGTAGAGGGTATTTAACGCAATTGGAATGGCAGTCTGAAGTGTGCTGATTTTTATGTGAGGGGTCTGTTTGTTTGAACAGATAATTCGAGGCCACTGCATGACAGAAAACTGAAATAGATAATGGTTAATTGTCCGCTATTTCCTTCACTGGACCAGCTTGTCTCTCCCGGTACCTAAAGTGTTTATTGTGGGTCAGAGAAATTCAGAATTAATACAACACAGAAGGAGGCCATTCAGCCTACCGTGCGTCCACGAGCTCTCCAACTTGACAACTTGAAAATAAAGAGAATGATCAGAGATAGACTGAGAGGGAGAAAGAGAAATAAACAGAGAGAAAGAAAGTGAAGTGAGATAAACAGAGTGGAGAGAAAATGGAGTGACACAATGAATGAGAACAAGAGGTGTCAGACGAGTGTGAAGTTAGATCAGGAGACAGCATGAGGAGCAATACACAGAAACTTTACTTAGAAACTCCCAGAGACTGTAAGCCCTTTGTCTGGTGCCATACCCAATAAACACCATGCTGATACTGGCTGTCATCCCAGATCATTTATCGTCAATAACGTCCGAGAGCTGAGTTCCTGATGACAGCTAACCACAATCCAAGAGACCAATAGATTGGTTCCAGGGAGAAGGGGGATTAATTTAAATACTCTTGGCCAACATCAACTTGAGGCCAATCAATACACTGTGTGAGAGACAGGGTGAGAGAATCTCAGTGAGGATGAACACTGACAGAGTGGAAATCAGGATCTCTGCTGGGGGTCAAATAATGATTGATAAGGTTTGCCGACCACTTCCATGGTTTTGTAATTCACATTTCAATTTATATAGCTCCACATAGTAAGTGCACGTTAACAATATTGCCTTTTTGTAGTTTTCATATTTTGGTAGGAACAGAAATGCTTTTTTTGTCCTTGTATTTTGTGTTGAATAAACACATTTTATTACGGAGAAAGAAAGAGCCTGTCTTCAACTGAACCGTGCTGGGACAAGAGTCCGAGTGAATCCTAACCAGGGCTGTAGATAGAGCTTTAGGCTGATTAGGAGTGTGTGTGTGTGTGTGTGAGTGTGTGTGTGTGTGTGTGTGTGTGTGTGTGGTGGGGTGCAGTTATAGGGTTTAATTAAAAAAGGCGAATTAAAAGAGGAGGTAAGAGTGCAGAATTCAGGAGAGGTTATTAAAATCTCCAGCACAGACACAAATAGGATAGAGCATCTGGAAATGTTTAACGATCAAACTTCAAGTGCACTGGACAAACAAATGCCAATGAGAAGAGGAACGTTTAATACAGGACTGACAGAGTTATATCTGAATGCATGCTGTATAAGGAATAAGGTAAGTGAGCTTGTGGCACAGATTGAAATCGGCAGGTGTGAGGTGATGGGCATCACGGTGAAGTGGCTGCGAGGGGCTCAGGATATTTAAGGACATGTATCATAACGAAAAGATAAGCAGGTGGGCAGAGAGAGTGGATTTGCATTATTAGTAAGACATGAAATTAAATCAATAGTAAGAAAGGAAGTAAGGTCAGATGGTGTAGAATCTGCGTGGGTAGAATTGAGGAACCACAAAGGTAAGACAACCACATTGGAGTCTTCTGCAGGGCTCCAAAGAGTAGTCAGGAGCTGGCGCACAACATACACCAGGAGATAGAAAAGATGTGTAGGAAAGCAAAGTACAGTAATCGTGGGTGATTTCAATATGCAAGGGAAATGGGAAAATCAGATTGGTATTGGTTCGCAAGAAAAGGAAGTTCAGGAATGTTTATGAGATGGCTTTTTGGAGCAGCTTATGGTGGAGCCCACGAGGGAACAGATGATACTGAATTTAATGAGGCAGGCTAAATAAGGGAGCTTTGGGTGAAGGATATCTTCAGAAGTAGTGATCAGAACATGGTTGAATTTATTCTGCAGTTTGAGAGAGAGAAAATAGAATTAGAGGTAACAGTATTTCAGCTGAATAAAGTCTACGACAGAGGCATAAGGGAGAAGCTGGGTAGAATTGACTGGGAGAGGGGTCAAGCAGAAAAGACAGAGGAACAGCAATGGCAGCAGATTCCAAGATTAATTCAGGAGACACAGCAAGGATTATTGCCGAGGAATAGAAGCATAGTAAAGGGAGGATGAGACAGTCAGGGCTGACGAGGGAAGTCAGGGATTGCATACAAGCAAAAGAGTAAGCATATAATGTAGTGAGGGACAGTGGGAAACTAAAGAATTGGGAAACTTACAAAGACTAATACAGGGCAAAAAAAGGACGGAGAAGATTAAATATGGGGGTAAGCTAACCAGTAATAGAAAGGAGATTGTCAGAGGTTCTTTAGATATATCAAGTGCAAAAGATAGGTATAAATGAATATGGACCACTGGGAAATGATGCTGCAGAGACAGTAGTGGGAAACAAAGAAATGAATGTGGAAATTTGCATCAGTTTTCATGGTGGAATACACGAGTAATTTCCCAAAAATTGAAGAGAGTGAGAGGGCAGAGCTGAGTATGGTGGCCATAATCAAGAAGATCATGTTAGAAAACTGAATGGCCGGAATGTGGATAAATTACCTGGACCAGATGGACTACACTCCTGCCTTTTAAGGAAGATAGCTGAAGAGGTAGTGCAAGTGTAAGTAGTAATCTTTCAGGAATTACTAATATCAGGGAAGGGCCAAGAGGCTGGAAAATTGCTAACGTCACACCCCGTTTAATAAGGGAGTTAGGCTGAAGATAGAACATTACAGACTGATTAGCCTAACCTTGGTTGTGGATAACATCCTGGAATCCATCGTGAAGGATGGGATTTCTTAATACTTGGAAGTATTTAGGAAAATATTGCAAAGTCAGCATTGTTTCATTAAGGGGAGGTCATGCCTGACAAACCTGTTAGAATACTTTCAGGGAGTAACGAGCAGATTAGTCCAACGAGAACCAATAGATGTTATCCACTTGCTCCTCAAAAATCCTTTGACAAGGTGCCACGCAGGAGGCTATTGAGAATAATAAGGGCCCCTAGAGTTAGAGGCAAGGTGTTAGCATGGATAGAAGCATGACTGTCTGACAGAAACCAGAAACTGGGAATAAAAGTGTCCTTCTCAGGATGGCAGCCAGTGAAAAGTGGTGTTCTTCAAGACTCAGTGTTGGGACCACAGCAATTCCCTTTGTGCATTAATGACCTACATGAAAGAACTGAGAGCATTCTGGCTGAGTTTTCAAACATTGCAAAGATAGAGTGATAGGTAGCATTGAAGAGGTGATTCAGCTGCAGGAGCGTGCTCTAGCGCATCTCCTCAACATCCCACTCCTCCACCCTTGAACTCCAATCTTCCAACTACTACAAGGACAGAACCCCTCTGGTGCTCACCTTCCATTTCACCAACCCAGGATACAATGCATCTTCCTCCGCCATTTCCGCCACCAACAGTCAGACCCCACCACCAGAGGTATACATCCCTCCCACCCCATCAGCATTCTACAGAGACCATTCCCTTCACGACTCCCTCGTTCAGTTCACGCCTGCCCCCTCCCCCCCACCCAACAAGCCACCTTCCACTCCCGGCACCTTCCCTTGCCATTGCAAGAGGTATGATACCTCTGCCAACGCCTTCCACATCACCTCCATCCAAGGCCCCAAAGGATCCTTCCACATCAGGCAGAGAACATCCTGTGCATCCAAATACCTTATCTACTCTGTCCATTGCTCCTGGTCTCCTCTACATTGGGAAGACAGAACGTTGATTTGAAAAACGGTTCAGGGAACACTCTCGGACACACACACACAACAACAACCCCACTGCCCTGTGGCTGAATACTTCAACTCACCCTCCCACTTGGCCAAGGACATGCAAGTTTTTGGCCTCCTCCACTGCCAGATTCTAGCCACCAGACGTCTGTAGGAAGAATGCATCATTTTCCACCTTGTGTCACTCCAACCACACGGTATCAAGGGCACTTTCACCAGTTTCCTCGTCTCCCCTCCCTCCACCTTATCCCAGATCTAACTCTCCAACTCACCACCGCCCTCTTGAACTGTCATACCTGTCCATCTTTCTTCCCATCTATCCACTCCACCTTCCACTCTAACATATTACTATCACCACCCACATTCACCTCGCTATCGTCTTTCAAGCTACCTTCCTCCCAGCCCAGAGCCCCTCCCATTTATCTCTCAGCCTTCTTTCACCCACCCCCGTCATTCCTGAAGGAGACTTTATGCTTGAAACGTCGAATCTCCTGCTCCTCGGATGCCACATGACTGGCTTTGCTTTTCTCTCACCACACGTTTTAACTCTGATCTTCAGCATCTGCGGTCCTCAGTTTCTCCTGCTGAAGGATGTGCACAGGTTAGAGGAGTGAGCAAAAAGTGGCAGATGGAGTATAACATGTGAAAGTGTGAGGCCATGCACTTTGCCAGGAAGAATATCGGCATAGATTATTTTCTAAATAGCGAGCAAATTCAGACGTCTGAAGTGCAAAAAGCCTAGGGAGTTCAGTTCCAGGATTCTCAAAAGGTAAACTTGCAGGTCGTCAATAGATAGGAAGACAAATACAATGAAGGCATTTATTTCAAGAGGGCTTGAATATAAAAGCAGGAATGTACTTCTGAGGCTATATAAGGCTCTGGGCAGGCAACATTGTGCGCAGTTTTGGGTCCCATATCTCAGGAAGGATATACTGGCCTTGGAGTGTTTTCAGAGGAGATTCACGAGAGTGGTCCCAGGAAAGAGAAGCTTAACATATGAAGAACATTTGGAGGTCGCTGGGTCTATATTTGATAGAGTTCAGAAGAATGTTCTGAGATCTAATTGAAACTTGCAGAATACTGAATGACCTTGACATTGTGGATTTTTGGAAGATGTTTCAAATGGTAGGAGAGACTAATACCCGAGGGTAAAGAGTAAAGATGAGACTTTTAGAACAGAGATAAGGAGAAACGTCTTCAGCCAGAAAGTGGTGAATCTTTGGAATTCATTGCCACAGACGGCTGTTGAGTGCAGGTCATTGATTATATTTAAGAGTGAGACAGATACGTTATTGATTGAAAAGGGGATCAACAAAAAAGCAGGAGATTGGGGTTGAGAAACTTAACAGCCATCATTGAATTGCGGAGCAGGGTCAATGGGTTGAGTGGCCAAATTTCTGCTACAATGTCTTCTGGTCGTATGGTTAATATTGGCTCTCCTCATTCCTCATTGGAGATGTATCCTGGAATTTGATATTCTCATGATTTATAAAGAACAACATTCCAATACTGATGACTGGGAAATATCATTTCCCCTCCCTCCAGTCTCAGCAACCATGTCCGCAATATCATAATCACACTGCAATTGAAGTCCAGTGAATGGTACTTCAACACAGTTGATTGACATCGATAACATTAACAGCATGATCCTCACCTGCCCTCTCTGATCCTCCAGTAACCATCTGAATTGTGTGTAACCTCATATTCTCTGTTCACATATCCATGCCATTTGTCTGTTATAACTCATGCTGTCATTGGCACATTTTACTGTCAAGATTATGGACTAGAAAAGGTCTCTCCATATTTTACTGACATTATAATCACTGATCAGTAGTTACAGGCTGTATGTTTCCATTCATAAACGGAGAAACTTGGTTATGTTCTGACAATCCTTTGATATTACACCCATATCCAAGGCAGATTGAATGATTGCACACAATCAATCTACTATCTCTAAATTCCTTCCCGCAGTTGCCCCCACATATCCCATGCAAAATGGATACATTTTGAACGTTCTTTTGAATTTTAATAAAATCAGTATTGAATTGAAAGTGGTTAGCTGGAGCTATTTGTTCAGTGACAGTGATTAATGTCAATCTCCGTGATCCTAGTTATCCCAGTAGAGAATTTCCATCATTGAATGATAAATGGGCTCTGTCAATGTGTTATTCCATGGTATGAGTAGGAGTACACTGACGGCTCTAACAGGGATCAGCAGCTCGAGAGAGAGGGGTAGGAGAGATCAGAATCTGAGAACATCAGAGTGGAACATTACAATAATGGTTCAGAATCTGAGGACCTTGGATTGGAATGTTCCAACAATGGATCAGAATCTGACAACAGTAGACTGGATTGTTCGAACAGTGGATCAGAATCTGAGAACATTAGACTGGAATGTTCCAACAATGGATCAGAATCTGAGAACATTAGTCTGGAATGTTACAACAATGGACAGGAGTTTACCTTTTGGTCTTTCCTGGCTTTCTCTGCCTTGGATATCATTAGCATATCAGATCCAGGCTATCCTTTCCATTATTCAAGGTGGTCATTATCCCATCCTCGCTATAGTTAGTGTTCCTGGTAAGTCATTGTATTTGTCTACTAAACCGGGTTGAACTGAATTTCTGCTCATGAGATATAAATTTTGAAAAGTACAAGTCAATGTCTTCAGTTCCAAACAAAAATTCCTTCCCTTATAAATTATAACTATGAAACTACTATTTATAAATTATTCACTGATACTAGACTGTTCTCAAACTCCATAATCCATTTTGTCCTCCACAGATTTACATCAATCTCCATGTCCTGTCAACTCACCAATCTTGTCCAATACCACCACCTTGATATCCCAGTCTCCTTCTCAGTCTCAGTGCAACTTCTGAATGAACGATAATTTGCGCCTTTGTTCAATCCGGATGCAACAGTTTCAAGTTCCTTCTAACCACATGTCTGTCACTAAATAATTACTGTTGAGAATGTTTAACTTGTTCTCTGCACATACAGGAAGACAGTTTATGGTGGTCAAGCCATTGACTCATAATCTAGAGCCACAGAATAATGGTCTGTTGGTATCGCGTGAAAGACATTGGTGGAATTTAAAAGCAACCATTATTATTTGTTATAAAAACCCATCTGCTTGCCTCAAGTCCTTTAGGGAAGTCAATATGGCATGCTTCCGTAGTCAGGTTTTCGTGTGACTTCTTTGATGAACATATGTGTGTAATGTACCTTTAAGAGAATTAAGAGCCAGCAATAACTACCTCACAGCACCAAGTGTTCTGAATAATAGATATAATGTAACATTTGGTCAAAGAATTCGATTCGCTCATTGTTTCGAGACAAAACCAAATTCAACCAAACAGTTTTAATTATACTCCAAAATATCCACCTCTAATCATGTTTGAATTTAGTCTCTTGACAATCTTAAAAGCCAATGACACAATCCCATGGTTTGGGGGGGGGGGGGGGGGGGAGTTACAAGACCGTGGCAAATTGAAAAGTTGAGAGGAGAACTGCCAAGCCATCAGCATGCAAAGACTGCGTGAAAAATAGTTCTGTTAAAGATACCTTTATTGATTAAACAACATACCCAAGAAGAAAATAAGACAGGAATATTGAGAAGAACCGAAAGCTTTCTAGTTTTGAGATAACAAGTTTTGTTTTGTAAATCTTAATTAGGAGTCTTATCGGACGAGTATTGTGGCGGGCAAAGGTAAAAGATAGGTTAGAGGAAGAAATTATAAATAGTCGTTCGTTTATTATTCTTGTTATACTTTAAGAAATAAAGTTGTTAATTTTTACATTAAATACTTTTGGACTCTAGAATTATTACATATTGCTGCATGGGATAAATCTTTTCTCTGTTGCTAGTTTTAGTTGAGCAGGATAATTTATCCTGTGTTGTAACGCTACAAATCCATAGCAATGTGTTTTACTCTTTACGGTACTGTGGAAAAGCTAAACTAGCCACTCAGTTCAAGGTAGGTCAGCACCACATGCTGCCCTGACCAGGGCTGCATACATCCTGTGAGAGAAGAACAAAAGTAAAGATGGCTCCCTTCCTCTGCCTGTTTCCCGTATTCATACAGCTCATTTCTATTCAGGTAGGTGATCATCCCCTATTTTAGGTGTATTCAATCGCATTGAAATTCGCCCCGAAAGTGATACATATCTCCATAGGCATCTCTGGTGATGGTTTTATTGCTGATGATGTACAGATGTAAGGAACTTACAAATTCCATGTTAGTCGTAGTGCATAAAGAAGAAATTGCTTTTTGTGGCACAAGAAAGAAATGGCGATGTCTAAGTGAGAGAAAATGATTATTGCGATCATCCCTGACAGTGTAGTTGAGGCAGTATTTGGGGACCTGTGGATATACCATCTCTCAAGTTTCACCAGACTAATCCCTGGGGTGATGGCACCTTGAGCAGAGAGTGAAGGTCAGTGAGAGAATAAGAGGTGATTGCATTGAACCTTAAGGGAAAGTGAGGTCTGCAGATGCTGGAGATCAGAGCTGGAAATGTGTTGCTGGAAAAGCGCAACAGGTCAAACAGCATCCAGGGAACAGGAGAAGGACGTATGCCCGAAACGTCGATTCTCCTGTTCCCTGGATGCTGTCTGACCTGCTGCGCTTTTCCAGCAACACATTTCCAGCCTTGAACCTTAAGGGGGATGGGCAATCACTCATGATGTTCTAAAAAGACACTGATAGGCTGATAAATTCCATGGCTTTATTTTCACTCGGGTTACATGATTCTCGATAGTTTAAGAGCCTCTGAGAACGTTCCACCCAACCATCCCTACTCCCTATTTCGATTGAGACAGAGAGAGAGAGAGAGAGAGAGAGAGATACAGGCAGACAGATGTTCAGGCTTTTTTTATTAAACTCTCCCAACATTAATGCAGTTCAATTGGTGCGTGATCCTGCAATGAAGGTCATGCTATCCATAATCCTGACAGCAGACAGAATACCTTCACTATAAAAGAGTTAACTCTTCCCAGCAGCTTCTGACCTCCATGGAGAACATAGGTTTGTCTTTTCGGAGATGGAAGATGCTTCCTTGAGACTTGACACAAAACATTTTGCTTCCCTCCTCACTGCCAGCACACCATGTTAAAGGAGCACACGTTCTACAAACAATGGAGCCATGATTATCATCATGGAGCTCTCTATTAGTGCAGTCTCGGTTTTATTGGTTTGTCATGTTGTAACAAAAATGAAACCCTCCTGTTCCTGTATAACTATCTCGATGGGTTGAATGACTTCCTCCTGGTCTCATGGAACAGGTTTAAGGGTCTGATTGGGCTCTGGCTGCTTCTGTTTAACAGCTCAATGTACTGACCAGACCCATTCTCTTCCTGTGGACTGTCCCTCTTCTTGTTCAGTAGTTTCCGCGGGCTGAATGGCTTCCACATATCAGTGTGTAACCAGCTTGAGATGCTGAATGATGGAGGCAATGTGCATTGATGACCCCACAGTGATCTCTGAGGCACTTCATCAGTTACGTTGTGCAGCCTGAAAGTAAACATTCTTCCCTACTCTCTATTTCCTGTTCGCGACAAATTCCTTCTCCCTGTGTATTCGTTCAGGCCTGTTGAATGGCGTCGCTCTGGGCTGTGTAATGTACTCAACGAGCTGAATTACTTCATTCTATATTCCTGTGTAATTCCTTAGAGGAGCAGAATGATCTCCTCCCGTCTCATTGAAGCGATCCTGTGTGATTGAATGGCGTGGTCCCCCACCCTGTAACAGCATCGGGGGGTGGATTGCGGGAACAACCCATGGGTTAGGGGCAGCAATATATCTCTGTAACAGCATCGAGGGAGTATTGAGAGAACAACACATGCTGTAGGGACAGCAGTATATCTCTGTAACAGCCTCGAGGGTGGATTGAGGGAGCAACACTCGGGTTAGGGTTCAGCAATATATCTCCGTAACATCACCGAGAGTGGATTAAGGAAACAACACATGGGGTAGGTCCACTTGTATATTTCTGTAAAGCAGCAAAGGACGGATTGTGGGAACATCACTTAACTTAGGGACAGCAGTATAACTCTGTAAAACCCTCGAGGTTGATTTAAGGGAACGACACATGAGGTGGGGACAGCAGTACATCTCTGTAACAGCCTCGAGAGGTGGATTGAGAGAACAACACGTGAGGTAGGGACAGCAGTATATCTCTGTAACAGCCTTGAGTGTGTATTGAGGGAACAACACGTGGAGTAGGGACAGCAGTATATCTCTGTAATAACATCAAGGGGTGGATTGATGGAACGAAACATGGGGTAGGGACAGCCGTGTATCTCTGTAACAGCATCGAGGGTGGACTGAGAGAACAAAACGTGAGTTAAGGACAGCAGTATATATCTGTAACAGCATCAAGGGGTAGATTGAGGGAACAACAAACGGGATAGGGGCAGCAGTATATCTCTGTAACAGCATCGAGGGGTGGATTGAGGGAACAGCATATGGGGTAGGGACAGCAGTGTATCTCTGTAACAGCCTCGAGGGAGTATTGAGAGAACAACACGTGAGGTAGGGACAGCAGTGTATCTCTGTAACAGCAGCGAGGGGTGGATTCGGGGAACAACACATGAGGTAGGGGCAGCAGTATATCTCTGCAACAGCCTCGAAGTGTGGATTGACAGAACAACACATGGGATAGGGGCAGCAGCACATCTCTGTAACAGCATCGCGGGATAGATTGAGGGAACAAAATATTGGGTAGGTGCAGTAGTATATCTCTGTAACAGCCTCGAGGGGTGGATTGAGGGAATAACACATGAGGTAGGGACAGCAGTATATCTCTGTAACAGCCTCGAGTGGTGGATTGAGGGAATAACACATGAGGTAGGGACAGCAGTATATCTCTGTAACAGCCTCGAGGGAGTATTGAGGGAATAACACCTAAGAGCCTCGAGGGTTGGATTGATGGAACACAAAATGGGGTAGGGACAGTAGTATATCTCTAAAACAGCATCGAGGGGTGGATTGAGGGAATAACGCATGTAGTAGGGGAAGCAGTTGGCCATTCGGCTGCACCATTCAGAACGCTCATGGCTGATCCCATTGTGTCTGACAATCCGACTCCTGTCTGTTCCCAATAAATATTGACTCTCCTGTCCAGCAAAGATCAGTCGAGCTCAGCCGAGAATATCTTCAATAACCGAGTCTTCCCTATTCCCTGAGGATGATGATACCAGAGATAGCACATCACTAAAGGGAAAGGGACATCCTTATTTCATTGTGGGACACATTAGTTTAAAACTGTGTTAACCTCACATCAAATCACCA
The DNA here is from genome assembly GCF_037043375.1 of Chiloscyllium plagiosum. NCBI lineage: Eukaryota > Metazoa > Chordata > Chondrichthyes > Orectolobiformes > Hemiscylliidae > Chiloscyllium > Chiloscyllium plagiosum. The sequence goes on from NW_028270176.1 coordinate 62,865,093, forward strand.
CCTCTTTTCATACTTATGGATATAATAATTATGAATAAACATAAACCATTCCACCCTCCCAAACTGTCCCACATTCCCACTGACTGTTTCCCAGTCAAATATGTATCAAACCCAGCCTCTGCTTCTGACACAGAATACTTGACAACATAACGCCATATGAGCATGAAAAAAGATCAAAATGAAGCCATTTGACCCATCGAGTCTGATATGCCGTTCAATAATTTCGTGTATGTACCTAAACCTCATTCTCCTGCCTTCTCCCTAGAATCCTTGCTCCCCTTATAAACCAAAAACGGATCGATTTGTGTCTTAATGCCACTAGTGTTTGTGTCTGTGTGTATGTATATGAATGTGTGTGTCTCTCTGTGTGTACGTATATGAATGTGTGTGTGTGTCCATGTGCTTGTTTTCGGTGTATATGTGTGTCTACATCTGTGTGTCTGTGCATCAGCCTCTGTGTTTCTATTTGTGTTTGTGTCTATTTGTGTGCAACTGTATATGTCCCTGTGTGTTGCAATGTGTGCGTATGCCTATCTCCTTATATGTGTTGTGCATGTTAGTATGTTGGGGTGTTTGCCAATACATCTGTGCATTTCTGTGTATACATCTCTGTGCAGTGAGATATCTGTTATTGTTTGGGAGTGAAAGGACTGAGGTTGGAACTGACAGTGGATTTAAAGTGAGAAGTGAACGTTGCTCCTTACTCGGTTAGTGGGAAGTGGATGTTTCAGAATCTCCACATGAGCCATCTTGTTCCTGTTCAGCTCGTGCTAGGGTCCTCTCCACATGGCCGGGGAGAAGGGGGGTGTGAGGGAACGGATGTCAGGCACTCCATCACCTGGCTTGGCCCTTTCTGTCCCATTCCAGGCAGTTTCTCCTGGAACAGAAGAGATGGAGGGAGGGAGTGGGAATGGGTGACCCTGCTGTTAGTGCTGGTGAGGTGGGGCTAGGGAGAATGGTGAGGTGTCCAGAATGAGTCATTCGGGGGATCCAATTTGTATTATTAGTGTGGGGGGTATTGCGTAGGTGACAGAGAAAGTGAGGAAGAAAGTTGCTGAATTCAATAGTGAGTTTGGTAGTGCCGAGCATTATTTGGAGATAGAGCGTGAGCCTTGTTGGGGCGGTCGGTGCTATAACAGATATACAGGGAGTGTGAGGGAGCAGATAGAATACGGTGACCCTTATCCTGACAGAGCGGAGAAAGTTATTGATGCTTGTCCTGTATTTTTGAGTATTTCTTCAGATCATCACAGCGTCAAGGGGACCCTTCCGGAATGTCTTGTCCAAGTCTATCACTAATAATGCCACAGACCATGTCTCTCAGGTTCAGATTAGGTGGAGCTTACAAATAACAGGAGAAGCAAACATTGGTATATTATATTTCAAAACTAAAGCAGTTGCAGAAAGTCTGAGCATCATATGCTCTGAAAATTAGATATGCAAGTATCATGGATACTGCAGTCTTATTGGATGGTCTCAAGTTGCATCTCAACTGCGTTAACTGAGTGACTGCTCATGGTGTGAAAAATAAATTCCCTAAATGTATATCAGATGCGTTGAAGAATATGTATTGAACCAAACTAGAGAGCAAATTTTATCGGATTTGGGGTTGTGTGGTCAGGAGGACTCATCAATAACCTTGCTCTGAAGCAGTTTTGGAGGAGTAGTGACATTAATATGTCGTATTTTACACCGTGCCTGCATAAAACATAGAATATTTGTACATTATGGTCAAACATGATGGAAGCATGGAGCCGAAAGGGTCAAGTTTGTTCCAGTGAATTAGGAAAGTACAATATAACATTCAGTGGGAGATAATCAATGGTTGTTAGAGTCATAGAGTCCTATAGGAGAAAGTGAGATCTGCAGATGCTGGAGATCAGAGATGGAAATGTGTTGCTGGAAAAGCGCAGCAGGTCAGGCAGCATCCAGGGAACAGGAGAATCGACGTTTCGGGCATTAGCCCTTCTTCAGGAAGGTTAAATCGCATGAAATTGAGGAGGACTGAAGAAGGGCTAATGCCCGAAACGTCGATTCTCCTGTTCCCTAGATGCTGCCTGACCTGCTGCGCTTTTCCAGCAACACATTTCCATCATAGAGTCCTATAGCACGGAGACAGGCCCTTCGGCCCAATCTGATCCATTCCGACCAAAACGTCCATTCACACTAACCCCATTTCCCAGCCATTGCCCCGTATCCTCCTAATCCTTTCCTATCCTGCATTTTTCCAACTGCATTTTAAATGTTGTGAATGTACCCACCTTAACGACTTCTGCTGGCAGCTCATTCCATACGCGTATCACCCTGTGTGTAAAAAAAATTGCTCCTCAGATTCCCTTTTATTCTTACCCCTCTTACCTTAAACTGATGCCCTGTAGTCCATGATTGTCCAACCCCGGGAAGTAAAGACTGAGTGCATTCACTCTATCCATGCCTGTCATGATCTTATACCCTTCAAAATGATTCTCCCCTCAGTCTCATATACGCTAAATTAAAAATTCCTAGCTTTTCCAACCTCTCCCTGCAACTTACACCCCTGAGTCCTTGGCAACATCCTTGTAAATTTCTTCTGCACTCTTTCTAGTTTAGTAACATCATTTCTATAGCAAAGTGAACAAAACTGAACATAACGCTATAAGTATGACCACATCAACGTCCCGTATAACTGCAACATATCTCCCCAAATTCGATACTCAGTGCTCTGACTGAGGAATGCCAGTGTGGCAAAAGTCTTCTTCATTGCTCTGTCTATCTCTGAATCAACTTTCAGACAACCATGCACGTGAAGTCCGAGGTCCCTCTGTTCCACTACACTCCTTAAGACCCAGACATTCACCATAAAACACCAATATTGATTTGAGTTTCTAAAATGCAAGAACTTGCACTGATCTGCAGTAAAATCCATTTACCATTTCTCGGCCCACTTCCCCAGCTAATCAAGATACTGATGTACTTTCTGAAATTTCTGATAACCTTTCTCAGTCTCCATGATACCGCCTATTTTATTGTCATCTTCAAACTTACAAATCATGTCTCTGCATTCTCATCTAAATTATAGATATATGGAATATGAGGTGGTCCCAGCGCCGAATTCGAGGCATTCCATTAGTCCCAGGCCTCCAGTCTGACAAGCATCCTTCGACGATTACCCTTTGCTTCCTACCATCAAGCCAATTTTGTACCTAATTTGGCAAGTCCTCCTCAATTTCATGCGATTTAACCTTCCAGAGCAGCGTACCATGTGAAACATTATTGAAGGCCTTACTGGAATCCATATAGACTACGTACACCACCCTGCCCTCCTCAACGTTGCTGGTCACTTCATCAAATAATTCGAACAAATTTGTGAGCTATGGTCTCCGATTCACAAAACCGTGCTGACTTTGATGATGGGCTTTTGCCCAAAATGTTGATTTTTCCATTCCTCGGATGCTGCTTGACCTGCTGTGCTTTTCTAGCACCACTCTAATCTTGTTCCTAATCATACCCTGTCTTTCCAAATAAATGTATATCTTATCTCTCAGAACCTTTTCAAGTAAGTTACCTAATGCAGTAAGTTACCTAATGTGGTCCACAGTTCACAGGTTTTTCTTTGTAGCCCTTCTTGAGTAAGGGCACAACATTCGCCACATTCCGGTCCTCTGGGACCTCACCCGATGGCCAGCAATGATGCAAAAATATCAGCCAGGGCTCCTGCAATTCCTTCTCTGTCCTCCTGTAGTGTTCCTGAATATATCTGGTCACGACCAGGAGATTTATAGAAATACTGCAAAGTCTGAAAAATGCGTCTATTTATTTCAGGTAGAAACACCAAAGAAAGGGAAAGTGACACAACGATGTTTAACATATCAAATTAGAAAATGTATTAATCATAGGAAGTGGCTTCAGATGAAGACTTTATCACATGGCTCTGTGTCTGGAGTTATTTTTAGGCCAGACCAGGAAAGCACGGGAGACTCACTTCCTGAAAGTACATTGGTGAAGGAGATCGATGTTTACAATCAACATTGGATGCAAGGTCACTGTTACCATCATCAGCTTCTAGATCTTGATATTTTATTATTTTTTTTTAACTTCCACCACCTGCCAGAGCATTATCCTGTATTGGATTAGTAATCCAGTGACATTTCCACAACAGCACCCTGTCCACATAGGAACCTATCTGAAACCACACTGAGCAGGTTATTTCTGTCCTGCTAGACAGCTCTGTCAAAATGAACTCCCACCAATTTGATTATCGTGAAGGGACTGAGGGGGTGTTAAATGGTCCGAATGTAATTATTCACTTATTAGGGGACTGGATATAGTTGAGTAATTTTCCACATTGCCAGAGAGATGTCAGAGTTGGAGCTGGAATGAAACAGCTTCCCCAGGGACACGACTTGTTGTGCAGCACAAGTCTTCAGTCCTATTGTAGGAATGGTGTCAGGACCCATTGCCTTTGTCATTTCTACTGTGTTCAGCTGTTTCTTCATGTCACATGCAGCGAATCGAATTGGTTGAAGACTGCGATCTGTGATTCTGTGGACATCATGGCGAGGGTGAGGTGGATCATTCATTCAACACCTCTGGCTGAGGATGGTGCAGATACTACATCCTTGTCTTTTTCACTGATGTGCACGGCTGTTCCATTATTTAGGATCGGGATGTTTCTGGTGTCCTCTCTCCGTAAGTTGTTTAATTGTACAACGACATTTATGTCTGGATGTGGAAGGACTGCGGAGCTTAGATCTGATCTGTTGGTCTTGGGATCATTTCATCCTCTCTATCAGATGTTAGTTCTGCTGTTTGGAATGAAACCACTCAAGCGGCGTAGCTTTGATGTTTTGTCATCAACTTTAGGTACACATGGTTCTGACCTTGGCATGTTCACCCACACTCGTCACTGAACCATCACTCGATTTGATGGCAAAGTTAGATTGATGGAATATCCTGGGGAAAATGTTGCAGATTATGTTTGAATACAATCCTGCTTCTGTTGCTGCTGCTGTCTACAGTATCACATGAAAGCCCAGTTTGAGCTGCAATATCTGCAATTCAATTCTACTGACTCTCCCCCAGTTAACATCGAGACCCATTCACCCATCAGCCATCACTCAGTGACCGCACCTGGTGTCTGATACGGTAATATTTCCATTTTAATATTCTCATTCTGCTGAGGGCTATCCTTGGTGTCATGCTTCCAATTTGTTACATTACTCAAACCCTTTAACATATTCATCTGAATCTTTTCCTTTCTCGTAATGCCATCTTCTGTGTTTGAATTGAATGTGTTTCCCTCTGGTTTTCTCCCTGACCATGATTAAGAGCTCTGTGGTGTCAGTGATGCCAGCCTTATGCAGTTTCTGAGCGAATGAATATGTGCACTTTGCGTTATCGTTCAGTTCCCAGTATCTGGCGCTCCGTGTTGGACAGGGCATTTGAGCAGCTTTCAAACACGTCATTGGAACTTGTTCAAAAACAGAAATTGCTGAAGAAACAAAGCAGCTCTGCCGGCATATTCTGTAGTGAATGTAGTGTTAATCTTTCGGGTCCAGTGACCCTCTACAAAGCTCGCAGTTTCTCCAGAAATTTTTGCATTTATTTCCAGTATCCATAGTTATTTGTTTAGTTGAAAATTGATGCTGTGCATGTTCATTTCTGGAGAAACTCAGCAGGTCTGGCAGAATCTGCAAAGACAGAGAAACAGAGTTGGCGTTACAAGTCCAGTGTGACTTGTTCAGAACTCAAAAGGGTTGGACACTGGGCTTTTTAATCCCTTACCGGAGATGGGGGAGGGATGAGGTCGTGACAAAAGATAAACGGGCTATTAGCAGTGGTGAACGAGAAGATGATGCAAAATGGGTTTAAATTAAGGTGTGAATGGGGGAAAGGGGTTCTCTCTAACTGAGTGTAAGATAAAGAAGACACAACCAAACAAGGTCATAGGGAGAGCAGGAGGGAGAATGTTGACCATGTGGTATTAAATAGATCTGGATCTATGCGTTTTCACAGGAGACATCATCACTTCCTTCACACTATGGAATTCAGGTGCTTGACCTCTTATTAGCACGAGTAAGAGTTTCATGCTGCCTTAGTTTTGTAACATAGAGCAAAACTAACTGTATAAAGTTTGGGTTGCTTTCTTTACCTGTCATATTTAATATTCTGTAACTTTGTAGTGCTTATCATTAAACGTTTGATCTTGAAGTTAGTATCAGATGGAGTGTACGAGTTTGAGGGGTGGCATTCTAAAACTTTATAATATCATGGGGGGCAGGGATAGAGTGAATAGCCAAGGTCTTTTCTGCAGGATCGGGGAGTTCAAACACAAATGCATAGCTGTCAGGTGGAAGGGGGAAACTTGAAAGGGACAAAGTGACAACATGCTTTACACAGAGGGTGATTTATGTATGGACTGAGCAGCCAGAGGAACAGTGGTAGATGCAAGTACAGCTACAATATTTCAAAGACATTTGGACCAACATATGAATGGGAAACGTTTAGAGGCATATGGGCCAAGTGCAAGCAGATGGGACTAGTTTAGTTTAGAAAACCTGGTCAGCATGGACAAGTTGCACCAAATGGTCTGTTTGTGCACGATATGACTGTATGAATCTAGAAAGTGAGAAAAATGTACGAATAGATATGACGTAATAAATTGGCAAGAAATATAAAAACAAGCATCATGAGCTTTTCGGTCTACATAAAAAAGCTTGAAGATGTGTGTGTGAGCTGAAGCAGAAGTGATGTGAGGAAAGTACAAGAGGCCATTAGGAGGGTGTGACTTGGGAACTGACCACAGGGGACAGGCAGATAATTTACACTAGTATTTTAAATCACTCCTCATGGGGAAAGTACTGTAAATGGTATAAAAAAAATGGTAATAGGAGGGAAGTTCTTGAACTGTCTCTAACAAAAGGAACAAGCTATTTTCGTTTTAGATTACTTACAGTGTGGAAACAGACCCTTCAGCCCAACAAGTCCACACCACCCCACCGAAGCGCAACCCACGCATACCCCTTACCTAACACTGCGGGCAATTTAGCATTGCCATTTCACCTGAAATGCACATCTTTGGACTGTGGGAGGAAATCGGAGCACCCAGAGGAAATCCACGCAGACACAGGGAGAATGTGCAAACTCCACACAGTCAGTCGCCTGAGGTGGGAATTGAACCCAGATCTCTGGCGCTGTGAGGCAGCAGTGCTAACCACTGTGCCACCGTGCCGCCCACAATCTATCTACCAGATAAGAATAATGGTAGGCAGGTCAGCAGTAATTCTTAGTTAATTTTAAAAGCAGAGCGATTAGCAGTACTGTGTGAAATATTCCATCACTCTCTGGATTACAGGAGTATTCCAGTGAAACTGGAGATACTCCAACGTGGCGTCTGTCTTCAAGAAAGGAATGAGACAGAAGGCAGGAACAATTTGGCCTAACCATTATTGCTAGGAATCTGCTAGAGCCTGTTATTAAGGAGGGAATTGCAGGGCACCGAGAAAAGCTTAATGCAGAGTTGGCATGGTTTTGTGAAGGGGAAACTATTTTTGTTCTGTAAAATCATACAAATTCCTTTTTGGAGATACCTGAGAATGTCAAGTTTAGAGTCATACTGGAAAAGCACAGCATGTCAGGCAGCATCCAAGGAGCAGGAAAATCAATGTTTCATGCAGGAGCCCTTCATCAGGAATCCCTGAGAAAGTAACAGGCAGATTTGATAAAGGGAACTGGTCAACATGAGGTTTTCCAGAGATTTTTCGCAAGGTATCACAAAAGAAACGTTCTGACACAAGACAGAGGCTTTTAGTATGATGGCTAATATATTAGCGTGGGATGACGGTTAGGGAACACATAGAAATCGGAGAGTCCGGATTAAAGGATCTTTATGATAAAGATGTATCTACTGGATTACCACAAATATCAGGCCGATAGCATCGGTTATGTACAATCTATACTGATAGCCTGACGGCAGGAGCTGAGTGCAATATACATCCGAGTTTGTGGATGACTTTGAGAACCAAAATGCAGGCTGCTATTTAATGAAGAGGACTCCCATAAAAGGAGCAGTACAAAGGGATTGGAGTGTTCCTGTGTATGAAACGTAACGTCAGCATGCTGATGCAGCAAGTAACTAGGTTGGTTCATGAGGCGGCTTCCTGGGATGGAAGGGTTGAATTATTGAATACATCTAAACTGGTGAGGCAATTATTCATTGTGGTTGAAATGAATGAGGATGATATGACGGAAATGTACAAGATACAGATGGGGCTTGACAAGGTAGATGCTGAGGAGGTGTTTCCCCTGAGTCTCGAACTCGAGGTGGTAGATACCAAATAAGGAACATCGATTTCAATCTGAGGTGAAAATTCAATGTATTCTCTCAGAAGGTAGTGAATGTCTGGAGTTCCCTAACCCAGAGAGTTGTGGAGGGATTCAAGGAATTGGGTAGGAAAATGGAGTTGAGCCTGGAAGTAGATCAGCCATGTTCTTATTGAATGAGAGTTCAGTCTTGAGGGGGCGAATAGCCATCTCATGTTCCTACTTCTTAGTTTTTTTATGTTATGCTTTTGGAAAGTAATTGGTTATTTTCCTAGAAATTGTGTTGTACAATGTTGCTTTCGGGAGAGGAGAAAATTTGCCTGAGTTAACCCTGGATGGGCTATGGGAGCTGCATTCAGAGCAATTCCAGAGCAGAAGTTACAGAGCGGGGAAACCTGGAAAAAGGGATTGCAGCTGGGGGTCACTTCCTGACCAATCCTAGAATTTCCCAGTGCATTTCCGAAACTACACCTAACCATCGGCGTGGCTTCGATCTGCCTGTGTGTAGCACGTCTGAAGGGCTAAATTGAACACCAGAACATAGGGCTGAGGGACACGAGTGGGCCAAACGGCCCTTTGACACTACCCCACCAGTAAATAAGGTCATGGCTCATCTTATTGTGGTCCCAGCTGCACTTTTCTCTCCATGCACCATTATCCCTGATTCACTTGTCTATGGAAAATCAGACAAAGCCAGCCTCGATATAATATAAAGATTCAGCTAACCCAAACTTCTGAGAAAGAGAATTCCCACTTTAATGAAATCCCACTTTGTGATTTTTTCCTCACTCCTGTTCTGACTGAGGTTGGAGGGTGTCACTCTTTCCTTTTCTGGTCCAACTCCTCCACTGCTCACAACAAATTTAAATGTAACCGGGTTGATGATATGACCGATGATAAAGGTCTCAGACTGGATCAGGTTTAGTGATAGGAACAAGTCAGGCAGACTTCTTGCATCAGCCGCAGGTAACTAATAGGATGAGCAGAGGGATCTTGGTGTCCATGTACACAGATCTCTGAAAGTTGCCACCCAGGTATATAGTGCGGTGAAGAAGGCATATGGCGTACTGGCTTTTATTGGTAGAGGAATTGAGTTCTGGAGACCTGAGGTCATGTTGCAGGTGTATAAGACTCTGGTGCGGCCGCATCTGGAGTATTGTGTGCAGCTTTGGTCGCCATACTATAGGAAGGATGTGGAGGCACTAGAAAGGGTGCAGAGGAGGTTTACCAGGATGTATGGTAGGAAGATCGTATGGAGAAAGGCCGAGGCACTTGGGGCTGTTTTCATTGGAGAAAAGAAGGTTTAGGGGTGACTTGATAGAGGTGTACAAGATGATTAGGAGTTTAGATAGGGTTGACCATGAGAACATTTTTCCACGTATGGAGTCAGCTATTACGAGGGGGCATAGCTTTAAAATAAGGGATGGTAGGTATAGGACAGATGTTATGGGTAGATTCTTTACTCAGCGAGTCGTGAGTTCACGGAATGCCCTGCCAGTAGCAGTGGTGGACTCTCCCTCATTATGGGCATTTAAACGGGCATTGGATAAGCATACGGAGGATAGTGGGCTAGTGTAGGTTAGGTGGGCTTGGATCAGCGCAACATCGAGGGCCAATCAACTGCGCTGTATTTTTCTATGTTCTATGTTCTATATTCTAGGACTAACGGAGCAGCATGTTAGATTTGTGGTTAGCACTGCTGCCTCGTATCAGCAAGGAGTTGAGCTCAATTCTAACCTCGCCTGACCCTCTATGTGGAGTTTGAACTTTCTTCCCGTGTCTGTGTGGGTTTCTTCCCAATTCTCCAGTTTCCTCCCAATTACCCAGAGTGACCAGGAATGTGTAGGTTAAATAGGGTAGTCATGGGAAATTCGGGGTTACGTGGATAGGGTAGGGGGACAGGTCTGGGTGGGATACTGTTTGGTGGGTTGGTGTGGACTCGATGGGTCGAATGTCCTGCTTCCACACTGCAGTTGTTCAATGACAAAGGTATCAAGTTTGGGCTCTACAAACTCCCAGTCAGTATATACCTGATCGCCTCAATGCTTTGCATCTTTCAATACGATCAGCTTTCATTCCAAGGGTAACCTGTTAATGTCCCCATAATATCAGCCCTTAATGCATGGAATAAATTAAGTGAAACACTTCCAGTGTTACTTTATCCTTTCTCAGATAAGAATGCAAAAATAAAACTAATCTCACACACCGATGAGTCGGTTTATGTTTGTTTTCTCAGGGTGCAGTGAGTCTTTGGAACACTCTTCCTGCAGACCATTCGAGGCAAAGATATTGAATATTTTTGAGGCAAGGTTCAAGAATCACAAAGGAGTCAAGGTTATCGAGGAGTGGGCAGCAATGTGCCTTGTGGGGAAAATGTGGACAGTGGTACTAAATGACACGGCTCCAGAATATCCAGGGATTAAACGAAATGATAACATCGATAAAGATTTAAGGGGGAAACAAGATGGCAGCGATCTGAAAAGTCTGCTTTGATGAGCTCTGCATCACAGTAATGCTCTACCCCACCCCACCACAGTCATTTACTTACAATTCAACACTATAAGAGCTATAGAATCCTTACTCATCTCATTTTGTCAAGTAGAACTGACAAAACATGGGAAAGGATCGAGTAACTCCCAACACGCAAGGCACCCGTCAGAAGCTTTCAGTATGCCTGTGACCTCACCTGCAACTCCCTCTGCTCGTTCCATGGACCCAGTTATTCACCAGGCCTTGGTCACCGAGATCACCAAGTTAAGTGAAATGATTGAAGGCATGATTGAGGAAAAGTTCAGCTGGAGGCTAGAACCACTCTGAGCAGTGCTCCAAAAGCATGACGAGCAACTTGAAAGCCTTGGAAACAGAACGGGTGAGGTCGAGCACCAAACTGCAGGGGCAGAGACTGTGATCGATTCCTCTAAGGAGCGGATCTTCACCCTTGAAAAACAGATCCGTACCTTAACTGAACAAGATGACGACCTCGAGAGCAGGGGCAGAAAGAAGAATGTTCATATCATCGGTCTGCTGGAGACATAAGGTGTTCAACCAATGAGTTTTTTGCGTGAAATGGCTGCCGCGATTCCTTCACTTCGAAGCTGAAGAGGGATGGGTGAAGATTGAGACACCTCATCGGGTTGCAGTGCAGAGGTCATGCTCAAACCAACGCCTTCGCTCTGCCCTTGTGCGACTACATCGTTGCAGCGACAAACAAATACTTATGGAAGCTTCCAGAATACAGGGAGAAGATCCGACGAGGGCTCCAGTATTATGTTCTTCCAGGTCTTTTCAGCGGCAGTGATTCATAAGAAAAAATATTTTGATAATATCAAGAGAAGACTAAGGGAACTTGAGATTCAGTATTCCTTAATGAACTCAGCGGTGCTCCGTATGTTTTCAATAGATTCAAGCACTCGTGGATCTTTCAGTAGATCCACTGACTCTCCAGAGGAAGCGAAAACTTTGTGGACACTTTAAAATAGACTGGATGCTTTAATATATATCAATAATCATGTTTCTCTTTCTTCAAAGAACGTTTGTTGAATGTTTCTGGTATTAAGCAGGTTAAACTATAATCGGGGATGGGAATAGTACACACTTTTATCTTCTTCATTAATATTACTACTCGTTTTTCTCTTGCTTAGTTTGTGTGTCGGGTTCGGCTCAAGCTGGAGGGAGTTATGACGGTGATCATGATGACTGAATGTCTACCAAAGGGCAGTTCAATCCCGATATTTGTGATTAATTGCCCTGGATGCAGTATTGATAATGGGGCAGAAGATAAAGATTTGTGACGTGCAAATGCCCCCAGTGGGCAGGGGATAAATGCCCCTCCTGAGTGCCATTGGCATTTTGTATCCTGTTTTGTCTTTTTGTTTTTGTATGTATTTAGTTTTGGAACGTTTTGAGGGCTTGATAGTTGAAGTAGCTTTAGATTGTATGTTTTCTTAGGCTCTAAGAGTCTTTTTTCATTGATGCTCAGAGCTTTATATTTCGAGTTCTTCCTCTCTGGAGTTCAAATATTGTTTCAGTGTGTTATGGCTAATGTCATGCTTAAATGGTGTATCTGGAACATTAAGGGGATCCATTCGCCAGTTAAGAGGAAAAAGATACTTTCTAGTCTTAAAAAGGAGAGGGTGGATGTTGTCCCATTGCAGGAGCTGCACCTTGATGAGAAGGAACATTTGACATTACAGCAGGGCGGGTTTGATCGGGTTTATTTCTCGTCTTTTAATATTAGGAGCAGGGGAGACGCCATACTGGTGAGGAAGAAGTTTCCATTTAAATTACTAGATTTCATTACACACCCACAGGAGGATCATAATCCTCAAAAATATATGGGGAAGAAAACGGTATTTTGAATATTTATTGCCCCCTGGCGCACAGCGTTAAATTTTTGATAGATGCTTTTTCCAAATAAAGTAATCTTTCTTCGCAGCACATTATCGTAGGAGTTGATTTCAATTGTCTTTTGCACCCACGGTGGACAGAATGCCCAAATGCACCCAGTACCATCTTTACAATCAAAGCAATTAGTGGATTTGTGTGTGGAACTGGGGCTGGTGTATGTATGGAGGCAGATGCACCTCATAGATAGGAATTCTCCTTTCTTCCTTAACCCGCAGAAATGCCACACTAGTGTTGATCTCTTCCTCACCTTGCAGCAATCTTCGATTCAGTGGTGTCCTGTACAATTGGGAATATTACCATTTCTGACCATGCAGCAGTATAATTATTAGTCAAGATTAAGGGCAATATAGCAGGTTTGAGACACTGGTGAATGGATCCCTTTATTCTTAAAGATAGTAAGTTCATTGAGTATTTCTGCAATGAATTCAGATATTTCTTAGCCATTAATTCACATTCAACCAGTAACCCATCCATTCTATGGGAAATTGCTAAGGCTTATGCCAAAGGAATAGTTATTCCTTAGGATGCGGCAGAAGCTGGAGCAGGACCGTTTGCTCCAGGCACGGTTGAAGGCAGCTGAGAGGGCATACTGTGATAGACCCTCGGTGGCTAGGCTGCAGAGGATCACAACGCTTTGGTCTACAATGAATTCTATGCTCATACAGACAGCCAAGAAGGAACTTACTTACAAAGGCTGTTGGAGCATGGTGATAAGCCAGGCAAGCATTTAGCCTATCTTGAGAGGAAAAAGAGCGTGACCAAGTCATTACCTCAATTAGGGAAGGTACAGGGACCCGAACCGGCGATCACATAAAGATTAAAGCCGCATTTCAGAAATGTTACTCCGAATTATATCAGACTGAGCATTATGAGGATAGGTAGTTTAAGATGGCGTATTTCTTCAAGAACTTGGATCTTCCAGGGGGTAACCCCCAAATAAGCGTCTTGCCTTAATGCGCCATTGTCAGTGCTGCAGGGTATAAAGCATCTTCAGGGCGGACAGGCACTCGGTCCTGACGGATATCCAACAGAAATTTCTAAACCTATTGTCAGGGCCGATGCTTATCATGTTAGTCACTCATACATTCACGACTGCCTCCCACCATCCTTAAGAGAGGCTCATGCCTCTCTTATTCCTAAAAAAGCGTGCTTCTTATAGGCCCATCTTACTTTTAAATGTTGATTTAAAAATCCTGTCTGAGACCCTTACATTACGGCTGGAAACTGTGTATCCTTTCATTGTCAAACTGGACCACAGCAGCTTATAATGGGCTGCAGATATTCCTGCAATATTACGAGATTACTCAATATGATCCAACCATGTCAACAACAAATTATACAGGTATTAGCCATTCCTTTAGATGCAGAGAAGGCATTTGACTGGGTTGAGTGGCTGTATCTCTTCTATACGTTAGAATAGTTTGGTCGAGGCAAAGTTTTTATCAAGTGGGTGAGGGTCTTTGAAAGCAATCCTCTTGCCACGTTTCTCACCAATGGTGTGCGACTCTATAACATTAATATTCCTAGAGGCAGTCAACAAGGTAGACCCCTTTTGCCAGTGTTGTTTAAGTTGGTGATTGAGCCACTGGTGAAGGCCTTCTGCAGGGACCACAACATATCTGCCCCAGAAGTGGAATAGAAGTCACGTAAGATTACATTGTCTGCAGATGATGGTCTTATATTTTTGTTATATCCCACAGTTTTGGTACCTCACTTCATGCAATGCATCAGTTCCGGCTATACCATTGATTTCACAAAATCAGAGGCTATGCCTATGAGTGATCTTATGGAAATACCTGATGCCGAGAGAGAATCCTGGTTTCCTTTTCAATGGTCCCGGGGTTTATCGGAATATTCCCTATTTAGGTATACTCATTAATCCTATCTTTGAACTTATATTTAACATGGAATTTGTCCATTTGTATGACAAAATTAGACAAGACATTCGAAGATGGAAGGCACTTCCAATATCCTGGCTCGGTCAGATAGCTCTTATTAATTCCCTCCCTTGCTTGCTCTACCCAGTGTGAATGCTTTCTTTGATGTTCCCCAGACCGACATTTAGGAGACTAAATGGATAATGTATCTCTTTGATTTGTCACCATAAGCGACCCCTTATCAAGTCAACCAAATTACAACGATCCCCCAGTTTGTGGGGAGTAGTTCTCCTGGATATTAAAAGATATCAATTCAGCTCTTCTTTACTCGATGTTAGTGAGGCATACGCCTCAATATGTTTAGATATTGAAGCTTCTCTGGCCAAGTTTTCCTTATTACTCTGCTATTCATAGGCAAAATGAGGACAGTTACGGTGTATTGCCATTTCCCAATAAGTATCAATAATTTGAAAGCATGGAGGGCAATGTGTCCGATCGAGGGCAATATAGCCAAACCTCATTTTTCTAACCCCAAAACTTGGTATACCGTGTTTCCGACCGGGGATACTGGATTCCATGTTTAAACTATGGGCAACTCGTGGGTGTATCTTGCTTTGATGAATTATCTGAGGGAGAAACAAGGATGTCCTTTGATCAAATAAGTCGTAACTATAGACTACGAGTAGAAATATCTTCTGCTTTCTTTTTATCAGATCAGAGATATTATTCAAAAAAGAACCACGCGTTTAACAGACTGTACAGATACGATACAGAGAAGATGGTGCTTCGTGCTAAGAACACACTCTCTGGCAGTACCCTTTATCATTTGTTGGAGAGCAGCCCCTCAGACCAGACTTTACGCCTTTCTGAGGTCTGCAAAGAGAGTTGGGCGTTCAGATCTCTTCGGACACAGGGGAGGACATTTGTGAAAATGCAAGAGGATTTCAATCTGTAAGAAGACTCTTGCCATGTAGTTGAAGGTTCTTCATAGAGTCCATCTGGCCCCAGATACTCTCTCAAAATGGGAGTATGTCTCAAATACAGAATGACTATGGGCACTCTTACTCATTGCCTGTTGACCTTGCACCAGCGCTATAGGAGCGGTGTGTTATGGAGAGGATCTTGGGGACAGAATTGGAGATGGATCTGGTTTCCCTTTTCGTGGGCCTGCCCAGATGTACATAGGGAAAAAATAATACATCAATACCCTCACTTCCGGGTTCAGAAAAACATTCTGTTGTGTTTGGTGCCTAAAAACCCCCTTGGTCTGTTGCGTTATCGCAAACTCGTCATGGAGCACAGTCCTTTGGACTTTTTCAAATGTATGGTGCAACAGAAAATATAGGATTCTTATAAAACATGGCAGCCCTTTTTGATTTACCAAGATACAGGCTGATCTGCCACTCCAATAAGGACTTTTATATAGCTATGACGAACTTGACTAATGATTCTAATGTCCAGACAGGAAGAATTACGGGCAAATGAACGTGTATTAGTTAATTCTCGTGTAGGTTCAGAGCCAAAGTTTTGTCACACTGAGTTGTATTATTCATTTGTTTTTATTTTTATTTTTCTTCTGCCCGTTTATTTCCCTCTTTGTTTTGTACGTACATGCACAATGGTGTAATTTTGTTCAATTTGCATTTTTTTTTAGTTGGGTACTTATTGGTTCATTGTAGCATTAAGAAGATTTTCTCTCAATAACAATATTTTTGAAAAAAATTGCATGTTACCCTGGATAGAATAGAGTCCCAAACGACCACTTTCTCATTCGTGAGACGACAAATTGTGGTTTATCCTCAGGGTCATTACATCACGGGTGACAGGGTAAGGTTGGGAGGACGTCCCCTTCATGGTAACCTCCGTCAGTTTGGGGAATTGAACCCGTGCTGTTCGCCTTCCTCTGCATCACAAGCCAGCCATCCAGCCAACAGAGTGGGAGACTGCGTAACTGCTATAGATAGAAATAGCCAAACTCAAAGTAAAGTATAAACTTTGATAAGAAGGGAAAAGGTACAATTCAGATGACGGTAAAGATAATGGCTGAGGAAAAAAAAAGCCGCTGGAAATTGTATTTTATAACGAGACAGGTGATTAGATGCTTTCTTTGGTTGATTATAGTAAGGTGACACAAGCAAAATAACCAGAATTATTAATTTTGGTTAGATATCGATAACCGTAAATTAAGAGTATATTTTTGATTGGTCTGTGTGAAGCATGCTAAGCACTGCATGAAAGTAAAAACCTGATGGAGCATATTTTTGGAGGGTCCATCCCCATGGGAAATGCCTCCCGAACACATGCTTGAAGAAACTCGTGGTAAAAAGTGCCTGAGTGTCGGTTGGTCAGCGACAGAAAACCAGGGGGCTGAATGATTGAAAGTTCCTGCAACGTTGAAGCTCAGAAGACAGTCAGATCGCCCCCGACCTTATTAAATGGGACAGCACATTTGAAGGGCTGAATGGCCTTATTATGGATTTTAATTGCAAGTGATGAACAAAAAAACACTCTGTTCCTTCCCCTCATGTTTTACACAAAGAGGCACTTCCATTTTCCTGAAACTGGGAATTATTTGGTATATTATCTGGAACATGCCAGAATCAGCATTCTCCAGAGCATTCTACAATCTGTGGGGGTATTACAAAGGTAAGCAAAAGGGGGGAGAGAGAGGGGGTGATAGGTGCTGCATGCAGGAGTGAGAGTGATGGAGCATGAGCCTTGTTCGGGTCGGTGCTATAACAGATATAAAGTGAGTGTGAGGGAGCAGAGAGAATACAGTGACCCTTATGCTGACAAAGTGGGGAAGGTTATTGATGGTTGTCGTGTGTTACTGAACATTCTTCAGACCGCAGATACTGCACTGAGCTCGGTGGTGAGCTCAGACCATGCTCAGTGGGTCTGGTGGTGTGGCCCACTCTGGGAAGAGACGTACTAACTCTTCCACATGGACATCCGTGACCCTGTTGACAACCCGTGGTGTAATTGGCCTTAATCTGCCATGCTCTGGCTAAATTGTACAGGGCAGCTCCAAACTGAGGAAAGCTCAATCGTATGCCCATTGTCCTTTTAAAGATGGCGCCAGAGTCAGGGATCATGGAATATCCAGGGGCATACGGGCGATGGTGGGTACCTCCAGCCAAGACGGGCGGGAGAATCGGGCTGGCATTGAATGAGAGGGATACCATGGGGTAGGGTGGGTAGTTAATGATGTGAGTTTGATAAGAAAGCACCAGGGAATTAGCTCGGCCTCGTGCAGACAATCCCTCTGTCACACTCAATGAAAATCACACAAAGATGAATTATTTTTGGATTCAGCCCAATGAGTTGAATACTCTCCTGACACTACTCCCAGGTACAAAGCTGCAGAACAAATCCTCATCCAAAACTCTCTATCATCTGAACTCACACCTATATCCTGTTCACCATCATTCCTGGTAATACTGGCATATTTTGCCGAATGGTATTGAAATGTCTATATATCAGCATTCTGAAACCTGTGAACACATCCTTCCATTATATTGTTTCTCAATCTCAACTTCTCTGTCTAAACACAAAACCACTTTCCTTTGCAGCCATTCAGCGAAAACTGGTCCTTACGAACCAAAATGTCTGTCCACATTAACCCCAATTCCCTGCATTTGGCCCATATCCTTCTCTGCCTTTCCAATTCATGTATTTTTCGAACAAAGTGCAGCGAGATTTTGTGACATCAAGAAAGGTCTCAAGAAAGATCTCGCTGAATCTACCATTCATCTCACCCTGGCAATCAGATTACACAGAAACAATTTGACTGGACCTTATTAGCAAGAAGTAGAAGCAAACGCTGGTGGTAGATGTGTAAGGAATTAAATACTGCAGGGAAAACAAATTGTGTATGTTACAAACAGGAAATTAGATACACAAGCGTTTGCAGGCAAAACTCAACGGGTCTGGTACTATTTTAAGGATGAAAGTCGAAAGTTTGGCTCTCGAATACCACAGCAGGCCAGGGCGCATCCAAGGAGCAGGAAAGCCCATGTTTCAGTCATAAGCCATTCATCAGGAATTCATTTCAGAATTCACTTTTTCCTAATCCTCTGTAGGAAGAGAGTGAGTCAACATTTTTAATTTGGGGATTCTTCATCAGAACAGCTTTTGTTTTCGATCTAGAGTATATGCAGCTGTTTGTTTTATTTTAGATCAGCAATTATCTTGCATGCTGCAGTATTAATGGACAACTTGATCTAGGAAGAAGGGGAAAGGGGGAGGGCAGAACAGCAGGCAATGTGTCAGTCACAGCTTAAGGCCCTGTCTTTCAGAATGTGAAACCTAGGGTGGAGGTAAAGGAAGGCTTGTCGGAATCTCCACACTGGAATTTGCCATAATTTGAACAGATGTGACGGATCCAGAGAATGTGGGAGGATGCAGTCTCGCTCGCAGCTGGTCAATAAGTGGCACAGTGGCTAGCAATACGGACTTACAGCACCAATTGACCTGTGTTCGATTCCAGCCTTTGGTGACACTCTGTGCGGTGTTTGTACCTTCCCCCGTGTATGCGTGAGCTTTCTCTGGGTGTTTGGTTTTCCTCTCACAGTCCAAAAATGTCCAGGTTAGGTTCAGTGACCTCACTGAATTGATCCGCAGTATCCAGCAATGTGCAGGTTCGGTGGATTGTCTCTGGGAAATGTAGAGCTTTCGGGGTAACGTTTGGGTTTGTTGATCTGGAGGGTCAGTGTGGACTTGGTGGGCCAAAAGGCCTGGTTCCACACTGCAGGGCTTCTATAATTTTTATGTAGCTGTCTGTGTTTGAAAACACTTCCAGGATCCTACCTATAAGTGCTAACACAAGGTGCCTCAACAAAATGTTACACCTTCCATTTGTCTAACATGAACTCCATCAGCCACTCCTCGGCCCTTTAGCCTATCTGATCAGCGTCCCGTTCTGAGTTAACCATCTTCACTGTCCACTACCTCACCAATCTTGGTGTTAACTGCAAACTCACTAACCATTCCTATTGTATTCACATCCAAATCATTTATATAAAATGAGAAAATTCATTAGACATTTGTGGTACACTGCGGATCACAGGCCTCCAGTCCAAAAAAAATAACAGTTCACAAACACTTATCCATCTATTATCTTCGAGCCAATTTCCTCCAACTCTCCCTGTATTCCATGTGATCTCACCATGCTAAGCAGTTTACCATGCGGAACCATTTTGAATGCCTTACTAAAGTCTATATTCTATTCCACGGTTATATTTCTGTGTCTTCATCAATCTTTTTCGTCACTTCGTCAAAATGCTAAATCAAATTAGTGGGACACGATTTCCCACACACAAAGTCATGTTGACTATCGCTAATTGGAATTTACATTTCCAAACACAAGTAAATGTTGTCCCTCAGAATCCCCTCCAACAGCTTACCCACCAATGATGTCAGTCCCACTTGTCTCCAGTTTCCTGGCTTTTCCTTACCAACTGTTCTTGAACAATGGCATAACCTTACCTGTGACTGTCCATGATACAATTATCTCAGCCAGTGACTGAACAATTACTTGCCTAGCTTCCCAACAGATCTGGGGTACATCTGATTAGTTCATGAATCTTAGATCAGTGCAGCACAGTACAGGCCCTTAAGCTGTTGATGTTGTGCTGGCAGTTTATCCTACTCTAAGGTCAGACTAATCTTCATTGTACTAAAATCCATGTGCCTAACCAAGAGTCACTTAAAAGGTCAGAGTGGGTTATCCACCTTAATGCATTTTAAAATATCCAGCTCCTCTTCTTCTGTAATATGGACAATTTTCAAGATATCACTATTCATTTCCCAAGTTCTCTACCTTCCATATCCTACTCCACAGTAAATACTGATGCAAAATATTTATTTAATATCTCACCGATCTCCTGTAGTTCCACACATAGTTCACATTGCTGATCTTTAAGGGGTCCTGTTCTCTCCCTAGTTACTCTTTTGATCTTAATGTATTTGTACAATTTCTTTGGAATGTCCCTTACCCTACTTTCGGAAGATATCTTATGTCCCCATTTTGGCCTCCTGATTTCCCTCTTGGGTATTAGCCTACATCCCTGGAACTCCACGATGGATTCACTCGATCCCCACTGTCTGCACCTATCATTCTGCTCACCATTCAGTATTCCCTACACTTATCAGCCTTATCCTGCTTATACACAGGAACACGCTTTCGCTAGACTCTATAACTCATTTGTGAAAGCCTCCCACTTTCCTGCCAAAGAAGCTATGCAAAGTGCCAACATAAAACGTTCAAAGTTGGCCTGACTCAACTTAAAACTTTAAAATTTATATAAGGACTATTCTTCTCCGTAAGTATTTTACAACTAATAGTTACTGCATAACAGGCTCAAGAAGCAGAAGCGCCTCCTCCTGTCCCTCTGTAACAAACTTGAGAGGCTCAATGGCCTTCTCTGTCTCTTTGTAACAGGGGCATGGGGACAGAATTACTTCCTCCTGTTCCTGCGCAGCAGTCTCGATGCTCTGAATGATGTCCCAACGTTATAGAAGAATTTGACAACAGTGCACATAAAACCAGGAGCAATATTACACAAAGTAAATGGACAATAAATATATACACTGGTTTATTGGCTCTGGAAATTACCCCACCAGTCACCTTATGCAGCTGATCTGTTACTCTTTCACTGTCGCCCTTTATGAACAGTATGTAATATACACAGTCCTGCAGTGTTCTGTCACTACTCCCACATACATGGAAGAAATAATCAGAAAATTGAAAGATTTATGATCCATCCCTAAGCAACGCCCATCCATTCCACCCACACCGAGTAAATGTTCCCTTTTATTGGGACATGAAAAGTGATGTCAGGAAGGGGTTAGCTGGACCTGTTTGCTCAGTGACTGTGATTAATGTTAGTCTCCATGAGTTGCAATTACCCCAGTGTACGGTTTCCATCTTTTAATGATAAGTGGGCTCCATTAAATGTGTTTTCCCATATTATAGTGGGAGCATCGCCGACAGTGTTAACAGGAATCAGCAGCTCCAGAGAGACAGAGGGGAGGGATCACAGTCTGAGCACAAGAGTCTGGATTGTTTCAACAATGAATCAGAATCTGAGAACATTAGACTGGAATGTTGCAGCAATGGATCACAATCTGAGAACATTAGACTGCAATGTCGCAAGAATGGGCAGGAGTTTATATTGGGATGTTTGGTATCTTTCTACATATTATGATCGAAGGCCATTATCGTGGCGGATCAAACATGCACTTTACATTATACGATATTTTTATTAGCCAATCCTGGCTTTTGTTGGTGTACCTGGTAAGTCTCACTGTTCAGTCGTTAATTCTATAGATCATGTTTGACAGTAATACTGATCTTTCATTCACTCTACTCTCCTTGCCACTGTTATTGTTCCTGCTAAGACTCTGAATCCAGATATTCACTTGACAAATCACTACTAAATTGTTAAATCACTCTGTCCCTCCTTGCTTCTGGCAGTGTTACTTATGGGTTGCTGTGTTGACTTACTCAGTTTCAGCTGTGAACCATGATTCGTTGTATCACTGCACTTGCTATCTAAATATTGAAAGCATTGCATTCACTGTCTTCTGTCCTGGTTACAAACTGCATTTCCTTCCTCTGATTGCATCCCATCCCTGGCCAATATCTGAAGCTGAAATAGACAAATGACAGCAGTGGTGATCCCTTTGGCCAAGAACCAAATCCTGACACTACACCCTGACCATTCCTAATTGCAACTACTGACAAATCCAGCATATACTTCACTGGCTCATCCCATCAGCTATTTGAACCATGAGCTGTGAAATACAGTCTTAAAGATGGCATTCATCTGTTGCTGACACTCACAGCTGCAAACCTGCAGAAACAAATCTGAGTCAATACTCCACAGCTCATATCGGATATCACACAGAACTCCCCATCCATCCATCTTTCCTGTGCGTACTGATCTATAATGCTATTGGGTCCGGCAATGCCTTTACTTTAATATTCTCAAGCACGTCATTAACAGCTGCCCATGAACTATCTCTCTCTGTTCCTTTTACCAAGCCCTAACAGTTGTTCACATTTAAACTGATTTCCTCCATGTGTGCTCTCTCTTACACAATGATTTTTACATCTAACACTGCCCCAGAACGACACACATGCACACATAAAACCCCTTGTCTTGAACTGATGCATGAAGATACAGAGACATAAATATGTGCGAGCCCACTTACTGTCACTCGCAGTATGGGCGGCAAATTGTCCCGTATTAGTCAGTTACGTAGTGCAAATGTAGCAGCAATATACCAGCAAAGTTTTGCAATACTCCCCATGCTGGGCAGCTCGTCCAGTTTACTGAGCAATACACTAGCATAGTCTGCACAGCTCCTCATGCTGGCCAGATAGTCCACCTTGCTGAAAATGTGTTGCTGGAAAAGCACAGCAGGTCAGGCAGCATCCAAGGAACAGGAGAATCGACGTTTCGGGCATAAGCCCTTCTTCAGCTCTGCTCTCCAGCATCTACAGTCCTCACTTTCTCCTCGAAGATAGTCCAACTTACCGAGCAACACACTTGCATCGTCTGCACAAATCCCCGTGCTGGGCAGATAGTCCACCTGACTGAGCAATACACGAGCATAGTCTGTACAGTTCCCCATGCTGGGCAGATAGTTCAGTTTGTTGAGCAATGCACTGGCACAGTCTGCACAGATCCCCATGCTGGCCAGATAATCCAGCGAACTGAGCAATACACTGGGATAGTCTGCACAGCTCCCCATGCTGGTCAGTCCAGTTTACTGAGCAATACACTGGCATAGGCTGCGCTGCTCTCCATACTGGGTTGTCTACTTGTCCCAGTGTATAGCTTCTGCGTTTGTTCTGTGAGGCAAATTCAAAATTTAGTGGAACAAATTTGGTGAGCTGATCTGGCAATGCCATTATTCAATGTTCTCATTCTTGCGAATTGAGCCGCCAAAGTCTCACTGCTCCAGTTAGACCCACTCCCTTGTTTGTTCCTCATATTTCAACAACATGCTCTGTTTCTATATAAATTGTCCGTTTCTATCTTTAATGTGAATATCTCTGTCTATCTCTATCTATCTCTGGCCTTGGGTTTTGATTATGTATCGAATACTGGAATTATGAAGTTCAGACATAATGTGATGGTATATGTCAGGCAATTGTTCACTTCCCGCTGTGTCCCATGTGTTACTCCATGGACAGGGGAGTGTGTGCTGGGCTGTGGTTCACTTCCTGGTGTGTCCCTTGAGGTGCTTCATGAAGAGCTGTGTGTGTGTGTGTGTGTGCGTGTGTGTGTGTGCAGGGCAATTATTCACTTCCCGGAGTGTCCCACGTCCTTCTCCATGTTGTACAGCGGTGTGTGTGCTTGACTGTTGCTGGTGTATCCCATGTGGTGCTCCATGGACAGGGGGTTGTGTTTCGTGCTGTTGCTCACTTCCCGGTGTGTCCCAAGTAGAGCTCCATGTTGGATAGGCAGTTTCAGCATCTTTGAATCATGTCTTTAAAACTTGGTCTGTGCCTGTCTACTGAACGCCTGTGTTTGTCCCTCTCAGCTGATTACGTGGTCAGAAACACGAGGAGGATCCTGAAGTATAATTAAAAAGGAGTAGATACCTCACTTTTAGTGGAGGGAAATCTGTCTCCTGTTATTGAAAAGTTAGTGGAGGGGATGGGGATGGTTTGCTGGAGGTTGTGCTGTGAGCAACCTCAGACATTCAGGGAGACCAGAGGATTTGGTGACCCAACTCTGGATGGAGCATGGAGACTGTATGTTACAGCATCTGGGTCTGTAACATGAACAACAAATGGAGCAGAGGCTGCAGAGCATGGAAGCTCTGAAACCACGGGGTGGGTGTGTGTGGGGAAAGAGATCTGACGAATCTGTCTGTGTCTTAACGTGAGCACAGGCTCTCACTCTCATCCTTAAACACACACACACACACACCGTCTTTCGCTCACACACATGGAAACAAACATACACATCCTCTCTCTCTCACTCGCATGCCACCACCATCCCTCCGCCACCACACACACACACACACACTTTCTGCATCTCTCGCACAGACACACCGATATATCTGAGGGGCTAATTTGCGTTTGCAGATTTATATTTGTGGATAGATTGTATTTTGTTCAAAACAACATTCAATTTGTACGCAGCCAATCACAGTGGCATTTTAAAAAGTTCTGCTTTGGAAATAAAATCAGTATGACTCCAGGATTAAACAAGTCGGACTACACACAAGACCTTCCATGATTTGCAGGGAAGGTCACATCTTGGCAAACATAATAGAAGTTTTTGAGGAATGACAAAGTTGATAGTGGAGAAAGGGATATCGATGTCATATACATGGACTTCAGTCAGGCATTTGATGAGATAGACTGATGGAGAAGGTGAATTTGCAGGGGCCCATGGTGTAGTAGCTAGATGGTTTAGAGAAATGGCTGGGCAACAGGAGACAGAGAGTAGTAATTGAAGGGAGTTTCTCAAAATGGACAACTGTTCTGTGTGGTGCTTCACAAGGATCCGTACTGGACCACTGTTTTTTGTGATATACTTACATGATCTGAAGGAAGGTATAGGTGGTCTGATTAACAAGTTTGCAGATGACGCTAAGATTGGTAGAGTAGCAGAAAGTTGAGGGGACTGTCAGAGAACAAAGCTAAATGTAGCTAGATTGGAGAGTTGGGTGGAGAAAGCACAGATGTGAGGTGATGGAGTTTGGAAGATCCAATTCGAGAGGGAATTATACAGTAACTGGAAAAAGCCCTGGGGAAAATTCATGTACAGAGAGATCTGGGTGTTCCGGTTCATTGCTCGCTGAGAGTGGCAAGTCGATAGAATGATCAAGAAGGCATACAATATACTTTCCTTCCTGCATTCCAACAATTTTAGAAGTGGAGAACCACAGACCAGTTAACTCGTCGCCCACAGGAGGGAATCTGTTGGAATCTATTTCGTACAAGAGTAGGCAGGCCATATTACAGTTATAAAGGACTTTGGTTCACCACATTCAGAATATTCTGGACAGTTCTGGTTGCCACATTACTGAAAGGATCTAGATGCTTTGGAAAGAGGGCAGAGGATTTTCACCAGAATGTTATCGAAGATGGAGAGAACGAAATATAAAGAGAGGTTTGGTAGATTGGGATTATTTTTATTAGAAAGACGGAGGTTGAGCGAGGACTTGATTGTGGTTTACAAAATCATGAGAGGTGTAAACAGGTTAGATAGCTAGAAGCTTATTCCCAGAGTGGGGGAGTCAGTTACTAGGGGTCAAGAATTCAAGATGAAATGGGAACACTTTATTGGGGATATGCTAGAAAAGTTCTTTGCGCAGAGGGTTATCAGTGCTGGGATGCGTTGCCAGCGGAGGTGGTAGAGGCGGGGATGAAAGCGTTATTTAATACATATCCAGACAGATACGTGAATGGGCAGGGAGCAGAGAGATACAGAGCTTAGAAAATAGGCGACAGGTAAAGATAGAGGATCTGGATTCACACAGGCTTGGAGGTCTGACGGGCCTGTTCCTGATTTTCTTTGTAATTTATAAATACTATCGAAAAGCTTCTGTTGATACTTGAAAGGAAAATGAAACTAAGATCAAATGTAGCACAGCGAATGTGTGGATACGAGAATTTATTGTAGAGAACAGAAAAGTGACAAGGAGACGAAACAGTCACATTGCATCTGTCTTCAAAGAGAAAGATCCAGAAAATCTCCCAGACATACGAAGTCGTCATGGGACCATTGTACCTAAAGAGTAAAATCATCATACACAGTTATGAGGTAGTATTTCGAAACAGAACATAGAACATAGAAGAATACAGCGCAGTACAGGCCCTTTGGCCCTCGATGTTGCGCCGATCTAAGCCCACCTAACCTATACTAACCCACTATCCTCCATATACCTATCCAATGCCCGCTTAAATGCCCATAAAGAGGGAGAGTCCACCACTGCTACTGGCAGGGCATTCCATGAACTTACGACTCGCTGAGTGAAGAACCTACCCCTAACTTCAGTCCTATATCTACCCCCCCCTTGTAATACCCGACTCCATACGCGGGAAAAGGTTCACACTGTCAACCCTATCTAACCCCCTAATCATCTTGTACACAAGAACTGGGATGAGGATTGATAAGTCTGACAGACCGGATGTAATTCAACCACTGTACTTCTCTGTATTCACTTCGGAAGGTTATAAATGCATTCAAATGATTAATGAAGGGAATAAGTGGGAGAGTGGAGGACTACAGGCCAGTTAGTTTTTATCCACAGTAGGGAATCTGTTGCAACCTATTGTAATGAAGATCTTATTGGACACTGAGAAAGTAATAGCAAATTTCAATTCAATTGTTCTGCATTTATAAAAGGGAAGTTTTTCTTGAAGATATCTCTTGTAGATGTAAACAATGGCGAATCAGTGAATATTGTACAGTCAGATATTCAGGAGGAGTTTTAATCAGCACACACAGTAAGTTAGCAGAAAACATTAAAGCAAAGTGTATTGGGAGGAACATATGCAAACAGGGGAAGGTAAGCATTAGAGAAACTATTGGAGAACATAGATGGTGGTAGAAGGTTGTTTGTGTGACTGCAGACCGGTGTACGCTGGTGTGCCACAGGTTGAGGTGCTGTGCCCCTTTAAAAGCCTTCATTTAAAGGGAATCCGAATACAGACGATGAAGTGTCAATTAGACTCAAAGTGTTAGCTTGCTCTCTCTTTCCGGATGCTGTCTGACTCACTGTGATCTCTAGCATGTGTTGGGTTCAGTACAGATTCAGCTTCTGCAGTGATTTTCTCCGACTCGAAGTAAAGACATTCTGCACTAGTAACACAGAGAGTTGGGGAGACTGGACCTGGACTGGACCTGTACAATTTTGATGTCTTGATCGAAGTAAAATATACTGATCACATAGACTGAATGGGCTTTCTCCTGATTAATCTCTCAAATGGCACAATGGTCTGCTGAGGAGACTTGGTCTGGGATCAAGGCGGGAATCTGTGTGTGAAATTTAGAACACACTGTGTGTGAAATTTAGAACACACTGTGATTCAATTTAGAACTTTACCATTTATGTCAGGGCTATTCTTCTCCATAAGTATGTTAAAACTGTTAGTTCCTGAATAACAGGCTCAAGAAGCAGAATGGCCTCCTCCTGTCCCTCTGGAACAGACCCAATAGGCTGAATGGCCTCCTTCTGTCTCTCTGTAACAGGCTCAATGGGCTGAATGAACTCCTCCTGTCCCTCTGTAACAGGCTCAATAGGCTGAATGACTTCCTCCTGTCCATTTGCAATAGACCCGAGAGGCTGAATAGTCTCCTCCTATCCTTCTGCAACAGACCCTAGATGCTTTATGGCCTCCCTCTGTCCATCTGTAACAGGGTCGAGAGGCTGAATGGTCTCCTCCTGTCCTTCTGTAACAGACACATGGGGACAGAATTACCTTCTCCTTTTCCTGAGCAGCAGTCTCAATGCTCTGAATGATGTCACAAGGAGCAGCACTGCACAACGCCACTGGGCAATAAATAGTGGACACTGGTTTATTGTCTATGGAAGTGTCCCCACTGGTCACCTTATGCAGCCGGTCTGTTTATTTGTCTCTATCTCCCTTTATAAACGGTATATAATATAAACAGTCCTGCAGAAAATAAGATTGAAAGATTAATGGTCCGTCCCTAAGCAACGCCCATCTATTCCGCCCAGACTGAGTAAATGTCCCCTTTTATTGGGATAGGAAAAGTTACGAAAGGAAGGGGTTAACTGAGCCTGTTTGTTTAGTGACTGTGATTAATGCCAGGCTCCATGGATTGTAATTATCCCAGTGGAGGAGTTCCATCTTTTAATGATAAATGGGTTCCGTTGAATGTGCTATTCCACAGTATGAGTGGGAGCACCACCGACTGCATTAAAAGAGATCGGCAGCTCAAGAGATGCAGTGGGGAGCGATCAGAATCTGAGCACAAGTGTCTGGAATGTTCCAACAATGAATCAAAATCTGAGAACATTAGACTGGAATGTCTCAAGAATGGACAGGAGTTTATATTGGGATGTTTGGCTTCTTTCTACATAATATGATCGAAACCCATTAAGGTGGCGGGTAGAATATGCACTTTACATTATTCAATATTTTTATTATCCAATCCTGGCTTTCGTTGGTGTCCCTGGTAAGTCTCAATGTTCAGTCATTAATTTTATAAATCATGATTGACTATAATGCTGTCCTTTCGTGAACTCTACTATCATTGTCGCTATTATTGTTCCTGCTGAGACTCTAAATCGAGATGTTCACTTGACAAACCACTACTAACTGCAGCAATGATCTTCTTAATTCACTCTCTCCCTCCTTGCTTCTGGCAGTGTTACTCATGGGTCTCTATGTTGACCTGTCTCGTTTTAACTGTGAAACATGATTCATTTTGTCACTGCCCTTGCTGCTTAAATATTGAAAGCATTGAGGTCACTATGTTCTGTTATGTTCTGGTTACAGATTGCATTTCGTCCCTCTGACTACATCCCATCCCCTGCCAATACTGAGCTGAAAAACACTGGCATGGTCTGCACAGCTCCCCATGTTGGGCAGAGAGTCCAGCTTACTGAGCAATGCACTGGCACGGCCTGCACAGTCCCCCATGCTGGGTAGATAGTCCACCTTGCTGAGCAATGCACTGGCACGGTCTGCACAGCTCCCCATGCTGGGCAGATAGTTCATTTTCTAAGCAATACATTGGCATAGTCTGCAGAACTCTCCAGTTAGTCACACTGCCCTGTCTTTTTCCCCATATGTCACCAATATGGCCTATTTCTATCTGAACTATCTGTTTCTATCTTTAATGTGATTTTTTCTGTCCTTCCGTATCTTTCCCTGGCTTTGAGTTTTGGCTGCCTAATGTATCGAGTGCTGACATTGTGAAACTCAGAAACAATAAAATGGTGTGTGTGGGCTGTTCTTCACTTCCCCGTGTGTCCCATGTTCCATGTTATATATGCAATCCTGCAGTGCTCTTGCACTACTCCCACACACATGGAATAAAGAAAAAAAAGCTGAGAGTTGGACAGGAGGGATTCAGCAGTTTTGACTCACGTCTTTGAAACTTAATCTGAAGCTGTCCACGGAACACCTGCGTTTGTCCCTCTCAGCTGATCGTGTGGTCAGTAGCACGAGGAAGCCCCTCGAATATTATTGAAAAGGGGCAGGCATCGAACTTGCGTCGGACGCTGAGAGGTGACCTTATAGAGGTTTGCAAAATATGAGCGGCATGGATGGAGTAAATTGACAAAGTATTTTCCCTGGGGTCGGGGAGTCCAGAAAAAGAGGGCATAGGTTTAGCGTGAAAGGGAAGGAGACCTAAGGGGCAAGTTTTTCACACAGTGTAGTACGTGTATGGAATGAGCTGCTGGAGGAAGTGATGGAGGCTGGTACAATTGCAACATTTAAGAGGCATTTGACTCGGTATGTGAATAGGAAGCGTCAGGAGGGATATGGGCTTGGTGCTAGCAGGTAGAACTAGATTGGGTTGTGATATCGGGTCGGCAAGGACGGGTTGGACCAAAACGTCTGCTTCCATGCTGTTCATCTGTGTGACTCTCTCACTCAATGAAAATCTTCTTACTGACTCCTGTTATTCAAATTTTAGTGGAGGTGTTGTGGATGGTTTGCTGGAGGTTGTGCTGTGAGCTGCCCCAGACATTCAGGGAGACTTGAGGATTTTGAGACCCAACTCTGGATGGAGCATGGGGACTTTAGTTACAGTCTCTGGGTGTGTAAAATGAACAACAAATGGAGCAGAGGCTGCAGAGTGTGGAAGCTCTGAAATCAGAGCGTTAGTCTGTGTGGGGAAAGGGATCTGCCAAATCTGCCTGTGTCTTAACGAGGACACACACACGTAACACCCTTGCATGCACATGTGCACACACACACACGCTCTTTTTCTCACACACAAACACGCATACACGCGCTCTCTCTTTCACTCTTGCCCCACCCCCGCGCACACACACTCCGCATTTCTCACATGCATACACGCATAAACCTGTGGGGGTGAATTTGAATTTGCAGATTTGTATTTGCAAATGCATTCAATTTTTTTAAAATCATGCACTTTGTAGACCGTCAGTCAATGTGGCATTTTATAAATTTCTGCTTGGAACTAAAACCCGTCTAATTGCAGAGTACAACACAGACGGACTCCAAACAAGACCTTCCCTAGCTTTGTTCCGGGGTGGTCACATCTTCGCGGAAGAGAAAATTGATAGTCAGGAAAAGGCTGTAGATGTTATATAATGGACCTCAGTAAGGTTTTTGATGAGGTAAGCTGATGGAGAAGGTGTAATTGCAAGGCGTCCAGGGCCTACGAGCTAAATGGATGGAGAACAGGCTGGGCAGCAGCAGACAGAGAGTAGCAGTGGAAGGGAGTTTCTCAAAATGAAGAACTGTTCTGGGTGGTGCTGGGACCGCTCTTATTTATGATATACATAAATGAACTAAAGGAAGGTAAAGGTGGTCTGATTAATACGTTTGCAGATGGCACTACGATTGGTGGAGTAGCAGAAAGTAAAGGGGACTATCAGAGAATGCTGCAGAAAATAGATAGATTGAAGAGTTGTGCAGAGAAATGGCAAATAGAGTTCAATCTGGACAAATGTGAGATGATGCATTTTGGAAATTCCAATTCAAGAATGAACTATATGGTAAATGGAAAAAAACCCTGGGCAAAATTGATGTACAGAGATCTGGATGTTCAGATCCATTGTTCCTTCGAGGGGCAGGTCTATAGAGTGGTTAAGAAGGCATACAGCATACTTTGTTTCCTGCATTCCACCATTTTAAGAAGGGCAGAAAAGCGAAAGTGGCGAAGTACAGACCAGTTAGTTTGTCATCCACAGGAGGGATTCTGTTGGAGTATATTTTATACAAGAGATGACAGGTCATGTTACAGTTGTCTATGGCTGTGTTTCAACAACATTTCAAATAGTTCGTACAGTTCTGATTGCCATCTTACCAAAAGGATGTGGATGCTTTGGAGAGGGTGCAGAGGAGTTTCACCAGGATATTTCCTGTAATTGGAGGGAACTGGCTATGAAGAGAGGTTTGGTAGATTAGGATTATTTTCATTCGACTGACGGAAGTTCGGGGGACCTGATTGAGTTCTACACAATCATGAGAGGTATAGACATGATGGACAGCAAGACGCTTATTCCAAGAGAGGGGTATTCAATTTCTAGTGGTCAGGAATTCAAGATGAGAGGGAAAAGGTTTATGGGAGATATGTTCAGAAAGTTCTCTACACAGAGACTGGCAGATGCCTGAAACGCAATGCCAGCGCAGGTGGTAGACGTGGTCACGATAGCGACATTTAATATGTATGTAGACAGATGTATTAATGGGTAGGGAGCAGAGGGATACAGATCCTTCGAAAATAGGTGACAAGTTTAGATAGAGGATCTGGATCGGTGCAGGCTTGGAGGGCCCGAAGGATCTGTTCCTTTGCTGGATTTTATTTTTGTTCTTGGTAAATACTGGCGAAAAGTGTATGTCCTTATTTGAAAGGAAAATGAAAGCAAGGCCAAATGTGGCACAGTAAATGTGTGGACAGGATGATTTATTGTAGAGAACAGAAAATTGACAGGGAGGCGAAACTGTTCCATTATGTCTGCCTTCATGGACGAAGATCCATAAAATATCCCAGAAATGCCATAGGATGATTGTAACGAAACACTAAAATCATTCATACTAGTTACGTGGTAATATATGACAACATACCTGGATTGATGATTGATAAATCTGACAAACCAGATGTACTTCATACTGCAAATTCAGAGAAAGCAGCAATACACAGATGGATTGTATTGTGGATGACTGTATTTATCCGTATTCAATTTGAAAGTATATAAATGCATTCCAACGATTTAAGAAGGGTAGAAGAAGGAGAGTGGAAAACTACAGACCAGTTTACTTGTCATCTGCAGGAAGTAATATTTTGCAATCTATCATAACGAATGCGATATTGGACACTGAGAAAGGAAAAGCAAATTTCAAGAGAATTATTCTGCATTTATGAAAGGGAAGTTATAATTTACAAACGTTTTGTTTGAAGATATATCTTGTAGACCTAATCATAGAGAATCAATGTTTGCGATATAGTCAGATATTCAGGAGGATTTTTAATCAGCACACATAGTAACTTAGCAGAAAACATTAAAGCAAAGGGTATTGGGAGGAACATATACAAACAGGAAAGGTAAAAGTTAAGTTTGCCTTCATTTAAAGGGAATCCGAATACAGACGATGAAGGGTCAACTAGACTCAAAGCGTTAACTTCCTCCCTTTTATGGATGCTGTCTGACTCACTTTGGTGTCTAGCATGTGTTAGTTTCAGTTCAGATTCCAGCTTCTGCAGTAATTTGTTCAGGTGAGCAGTAAAAACATTCTGCACTAGTTACACAGAGTGCTGGTGAGACTGTTCCTGGAGCTGAAAAATGTGTTGCTGGAAAAGTGCAGCAGGTCAGGCAGAATCCAAGGAGCAGGAGAATCGACGTTTCGGGTATAAGCCCTTCTTTAGGAATGCTTATGCCCGAAACATCGATTCGCCTGCTCCTTGGATGCTGCCCGACCTGCTGCGCTTTACCAGCAACACATTTTTCAGCTCTGACCTCCAGCATCTGCAGTCCTCAATTTCTCCTGGACTGTATCTGGAGCATTGTATACAATTTTGATATTTTGATCTAAATAAGATATACTGATCCCATATACTGAATGGACATTCTCCAGATGGACATTTCCCATGCTGTTGGTCTCATTTTTCTCATAACTCGTTAATCAGCGGACTGAGCTAACCGACTTCCATTCAATGCAGATCTAAACCAAACAGCTCAGTGTATTTACAATACATAATGTTTCATGTAGAATGAGCGGCAACACCTATCGACGCCAGCAGCTCTTCTTATACTTAACATTTGCTGATGCAGGTACTATGCAATTTCTTTCCGATGAATGTTATCCACTTCGAGAGTATGTCCCTTTTGCCTCGCCATCCAGGCAGCCCAGAATCTCTGTCGCTGTTAAATTTAGTCCCTGTGTGTCTGCACACAACTTTTGAAATATAATGGAATCAGCTCCTAAAATGTTTTTATTTCTGAAAATTCATCTCCGATTTCAATAATTCTCAGAATAAAAAAAATCTGCTCCAAATGTCTTCATCATTCCCCGTTGGTTTTGAAGCTCCAACCTTTAGTTTCCACTCACCTAAACGAAGGAGTTTCCCTCAGATTTACTCTTACAATGTCACATCAGCTGGATAACCTCCGTTCAGACACTACTAGGTCTTTCCTGATTTCTCCCGCATGATTCATTGTCTATCTCACCGTGCCATTAAATCTGCTCTTTCCTTTTCTAGGGGTGTTATTTCTAAGTAAGCTTCATGTCTGTCGTTTCTATCGACTTTGTATCAAGTGAACTCTGACCGTGTCCTTCCTAACGTCTTTATATTCCAGTAAACGCTACCGTGTCTTTCACCATGCCTTTATAACCCAGTAAATTTCAACCTGAGAAAGAATGCTGGGTCCAATTCAACGCATGAAAACTCACCACTACGCTATGCAATCTCATTACCGACACAGGAAAGGTGGAAGCAATTTCAATTACAGCTGAATCGATTGGCTGCAGCAGCATCGGATCAAATCCCAGTCACATACATGACTGTAGTTCTTATATTTATTTCTTCTCTACGTGTGCTGAAGTAACACAGTGAGGGATCAATTACTGTTGTCAGACGTACTTATAGGGGCGTATTAAATACTGAAGTTGTGAGATCCGAACAGTTTTTATTAACATAGGCCATTCACTATTTGAATCTCAGGCTCAGGAATTTGACAGAGAGCGAATTTGAGCGAAAGTTGAGCCGGGGCATTTACCCAATTACATAACACGAATTTCTGCGGTTGCTTTGTTATTCACCTCCTTTGTGTGTTTTGCATCATTGAGGATTTTGAAGTTGTCCCCTCTATACAAAAGGCCCGTGATTTTGCAACATTGTACAAAAGATGCAGTACAATAACAGCCGATGCTGATTCTGTCTACTTATCCAGACATTGACCCCTGGAAACAGCACTGTGCACTCTTCTCAAGTCTGGAAAACAACTTCCTCACAGATAATGTTACATTTCCGCTCTCATGGCTCTTTTCATTCCATCGGCTTCTGTTTTGCACAGAATCCGATTCAATCGATCTTGTCACTGTGTCATTTCTTTCCATGTGGTCAGATCTTGAGAATAGAATATCACAGTGGGATTGTAAATGCTGGAGGAGAAAGTGAGGTCTGCAGATGCTGGAGATCAGAGCTGAAAATGTGTTGCTGGAAAAGCGCAGCAGGTCAGGCAGCATCCAGAGAACAGGAGAATCGACGTTTCGGGCATAAGCCCTTCTTCCTGTCGATTCTCCTGTTCCCTGGATGCTGCCTGACCTGCTGCGCTTTTCCAGCAACACATTTTCAGCTTGTAAATGCTGGAACCAGTCGAGACTGTCCGCTCTCCCACATCCAATTTATCCCCCGGTTGTGTTAAGATGATGGTCTGAATCACTTCCTTCTCTTTCCTGTCATTCTGGGATGATGTGAGCTGTGAAATCTATGATCTGAACTGGAGACAACGTGGAAAAATGTAAACACATCAGCTGCGTGAGCGACGGGACTTGCTGCAGTAACATCCCATGCTGATTTCAGACAGCAAAAGCCGCCCCGTGACTTCGAGAAGCACAGACACTGTTCCCGAATAATGGGGAGAGATTCACTCCTTCCTCGCAGTTCTGCATTTTCTGTCTGTCTCAGATCGCATTATTTGGACAAGGGTTCCCAAAAGAAGATGATTTTTTGTCCATGCACGATCTCCTTTTACTACTCCTTTCAAGAATTTCCATACTTCCCACTCCCGCCAGACCCCCCACCCCGCTCCACAAACCCGTGTTTGTTAGGGAGCTGAAGACCACGTTCAAGCTGCTCTCCACCAACACTGCGTGACAATGGAAGATGAGTTCGTCCAGTTATCAATGAAGACCGCCCTCTTCCGGGAAAGCAGCTAGCACAGCCTCCTGGGAGAAGCGAGTCAGAATGGAAAGGAGCTGTGATGAATACTCTGTGCTTCTTTCACTCTGAAACAGCAGAAATAGCCTCAGTTAACCAAAAAACTCACCTGATTTATGGTTACCACGTCTGGCGCCGTTCTGGCTCGTTTGTCTCGGGTGTGATATTGCCTCAGACAGGTGACATACGTGCGAGAGGTCTCGGGTTCACCTTGCGGATGAGCCTTGGAATTTTGCACACTACTTCATTTTTGACTGAGAAGATATGATTTCGATGAGATCAGGTTCAGATAAAGATTTCAAAGCTTGAAAACATACGCAGGCAAGTTCAAAAACCGCTTCTTCTCGGCCGTTGCTGCTCTGAGAAATGGATTGTCTAACTTGAAGTAATGCTGATCTTGCCAATGTGGATTTTGCTGAGCGCACGTCCTATACGTAGTAACCTGAATTCCTGAGTCTGGTCAAATGTTGCTTTTCTCACGCTGTGATCTGCATGTCCTTGATTACTATGATCTGCCTTTCCCAATCGCAAAC
Source organism: Chiloscyllium plagiosum (assembly GCF_037043375.1). NCBI lineage: Eukaryota > Metazoa > Chordata > Chondrichthyes > Orectolobiformes > Hemiscylliidae > Chiloscyllium > Chiloscyllium plagiosum. Next base: position 62,901,291 of record NW_028270176.1, read on the forward strand.
AACGCTTTCCACTGTACTTAGGTCCATGTGACAATCAATCAATCAAAGCACAGTCATTTCCTCATTGCTTGGAGCCAGCAGAGCGAAGGTGGGCTGCATGGCCTCAGTCTGCAGTGTGACACGTTTTGTGATTCTGATTGAAATTGCAATTAAAACAGCAGAATTGGGGAAGTTACAGAGTGGTTATATTGACACAGCCGGGACACATCTGTGCCACAGGGCATCACACAATAACAGCAAAGATCTTTTGACGTTATCCTTGAAGGTACATGTTACAAATACCTGAAGACTACAGGAAACTGCTGTGGTCAGCGATAACAGAGCGGCCCAGAGGGATCGTGGTGGGCGCATTATCCAGAAATTAATGAATGAAAAGCGTCTTCTGCTCGATGACAATTCCAGCTTTCAGTGTGTGTACTGCCACTGCCAGAGTTTCGCGATAACAGTGCTCCGTTCTTCGCATTACATATTGATGAGCCTTATGCGTCCTTACACTCAATGATATCTGAAATAGATAAACCTGCCACATTTATACGTTTGAGGAAACACACGTTTGAAGTTATAGAAGATTTTTTTGCTGTTCTTTGTCAGTCTGTTATGACCTGATTCGCAAAGTCACTTGCCTGAGCTGGGAATACACTGGCGAAGGTGAGACAAATCAGTTGTTGCGTGTACCATGCACATGACGCCTTGCAGTTATTCCTCGCGCTGTGTCACACAACAGGGTCCTCCGGTGAAATGAACAGCCGTGAATGAGGTGTGGATCAGTATGTCAGAGACAGCATTTCGACACAGACACAGTTCCCTAATATTAGGACAAGCAGCACTGATGATGAATAACGTCAGAGAGAAGCAAGCGATAGAGATTTGCCGTGGACTCGATCGGCTGAACGGCTTCTGTCGGCACTTCAATGACGTCACACGTCTCTGCCGTCCCTCTGCCTGTCTCTTTGACAGAGTGGCTGAGGGAGAAATAATGGCTCGTATTTAATCCTCCCTTCCGCTTTGGACTGCCTGCAGTCCCGCAGCTCCTGGCTGTGGGGATGGTTCTCAGTGATTGAGGGTTTCATTCGGAGTCGCTTCATCTGGGACAGTTGGGACTCAGATATTAACTGATGTCCGATTGCAGCAAAGAAGCCGACGCCTGTGAAACAAAAGCCTTTCTGCAGGATAGTTCTGCAAATATTGATTCGGCACATCAAATGGGCAGCATAAAAATGCACTTATTTGAATTTTACTGAGGGAAGAGAGTCCACAGCCCATTTCTCTCTTTCCCACCAGCTCAGCACCTTTCTCTCTCTCTCAAGTAAATGATATTTGGAGGAAGTTCGCAATCAAAGTTGCGAAGTTCCAGCGGCGCTCTTGCACCTGGCTGTGCCCGTGAGAGGAAGTTTCAGAGTATATCCGCACTTACATCCCCTCAGACTGCCTGCAAGTGGAGGGAAATGGCTGAATACTCTGCCAATAGAGACAGCTCAGAAATAGCACCGTCCCGCGTGGGGACATTCTGCAGATCAGACACAGTGCACTTTATTATTCAGATCATACCAGTGTGAGAGCGCTCGAGAAGGCCAATCGGTCACTCGTACCTGTGCCAACTCGGGAGCTGCAAAAGATTGGTGAAAGTGTAAACACGAGTGAGTTGTTCACGTTTCAAGTGTTTCCGTGAAGCAGGAAGCAGAAGACACACTGTGAAGCGATTGAGATCTGACTACAGGAGCAGCAAATAAGTTGTACTGCGCAGAGGAGAGCTTTGAAGTATTGCATTCTGGTTGATGGTCCGATCATGCTCTCTCTAGGCCACGCTGCTACAGAAGGAACTATGTCAGTGTCTCTCAGCATTGTGATGTCACAGGCAAATGACGCTGTTACACTGCAGGAAATTCCTTTTTTCAATGTGAGGGCAGTCCATATGTAAAGTAGCTTATATATCGAATCCTTTCACATAAATAATTCCACTGCACCTCCGTGTGTTGTATTGTCTCCTTTTACACTTTACCTGTCATTGTGCCTGCACTGAAGGGGCCTTGCTCCTTCTGTGTGTCTTTTACAATCTGGGTGATGTGGGGCAGTTGTATTCATGCATGTTCTGACAGAATTTTCCACTTCACTTCAGCCCGCCCTAACTTCGGTATCTGATACCATTCCCGTTGTTTAGGTGTTAAGCATTCGTCTCAGATCCAGCCTGCCCTCACCCAAAATAAATGGAAAACTCAGTCACACTGTGATCACTGCAATCGAAGGATATCTTCACTCCAATGTCATTGATAATTCCAAGGATAAAGTTAGGACTGCAAGTGCTGGAGATCAGAGTTGGTAGTGTGATGCTGGAATAGCACACCAGATCAGGTAGCATCCGAGGAGCAGGAGAATTCAAGTTTCAGGCTTAAGCCCTTCATCAGGAATAAGGCTTGTGAGTCGGGGCTAGGAGATAAATGGAAGTGGTGTGTAGTTGAGGGGAAATAGCTGGGAAGCAATAGATGGATGAATAGGATGGAGAAGATAAATGGTTAGAAGTGGCAGTGATGGAATGGGTCGAGATGGCGGTGGCGAGTTGAAGGCTTGGGCCTGGGGGAGGGGAAATGAGGAAACTGTTCGAATTCACATTTATCCCGTATGGTGTTAGCGTCCCAAGTCAGAATGTGTGGCGTTCGTCCTCCAGGCGTTGGGTTGTAATGGTTTGGCATTGGAGGAGGTCCAGTACCTGCATGGCTTTGACGGTGTAGGAGAGGGAGTTGAACTGTTCAGCCACGGGATATGAAGTTGGTGGGTGCGGGTGTCCCAGAGATGTTCTCTGAAATGATCTGCAAGAAGGTGTCCTGTATCCCTGATGAAGAGGAGACGACACAGGGTGCAATGGATGCAGTAGATGACATTGTTAGCTGTCGAGGTGAATTTCTAACGGATGTGGAATGATCCCTTCGGGTCTTAGTTGGAGATGAGGGGAGTGGTGTGGGTGCTAGTTTCACCCTTCCTTTGATGGCAGTGAAAGGTACCAGGAGAGGGATGTGGGCTGGTAGGGGAAAGTGTGGACCTGAAGAGGTGGTCGTGGAGGGAATGGTCTTTTTGGAGTGCTGGCAGGGCTGGATAGCACAATAGAACTCTGGTTTTGGTGTCTGTCTTGAGGTGGCATCAGTGGCAGACTGTGATGCGTTTTATGCAGAGGTTGGTGGGGTGGAAGGTGAGCACCAGGAGGTTCTGTCCTTGTTGCGTTGAGAGGCGTGGGGTTCAAGGGTGGTGGTGTGTGAAGTGGAGGAGATGCAATGGAGGGCGTTGTCAACCATGTGGGAAGGCAATTTGTGATCGTGGAAGAAGAAGACCAACTGGGTCTTTCTGAGTTGTAATTGGTCATCCTGGGAACAGATCTGGTGGAGGCAGAGGAATTGGGAATAAGGAATGTCGTTTTTTCACGAGATAGGGTTGGAGGAGATGTAGTTTAGATACCTGTGGGAGTCGGTGGGCTTATTGTATATGTCTGTGATTAGTCAGTCGCCATAGACGGTGATGGAGAGGTCCAGGAAGGCGAGGGAAATTGCCAAGATGATCCGGATAAACTTGAGGTCGGGGTGGAAGGTATTGGTAAAGTTGGTCAGTTATTGCACCTCCTCATTGGAGCACCAAGTAGGCCAATACATTCATCAATGTAGTGGAGGAACAGGTGGAGGATGGTGCCTGTGTAACTGCGAAAGATGGACAGTTCCGCGTTTCTGACAAACAGGCAGGCATAGCTAGGTCCTATGAGGCTGCCCATGGCTACCCATTTCGGTGGAGGAAGTGGGAAGATTGGAAAGAGAAGTTGTTGATTGTGAGGACTAGTTCAGCCATATGGATGAGGATGTCTGTGAAAAGGTACTGGTTGGGATGGTGTGCGATTAAGAAATGGAAGGCTTGCAGACTTCTGTCATGGCAGATGCATTTGTGCAGGGACTGGATGTCCATTACGAAGATGACGCGTTGGGGGCCAGGGGAACGAAATTCTTGGGAATTAGGATTGTGTCGAGGTAAAAAGAGATGATTCGGATGGGACAGGCGCAGGCTGAGACAATAGGTCGACTGGGTCAGTCAGGTTTGTGAATCTTAGGAAGGAGGTGGAATCGGGATTGCACGGTTCATGGAAAATGAGGTTGGAGGTTGTGGATGAGAGATGCCCAGAGGTGATGAGATTGTGGATGGTCTGGGAGATGATGGTTTGGTGATGGGAGGAGAGATTGTGATCGGTGTCAGTAGGAGGAGGTGCCTGCGAGTTGGCACCTGGCTTCAGATTTGTCCCTCAGCCCGACTAACAATCCTAATTCCAGATGAATGGCTTATGCCTAAATCGTCCATTCTTCTCCTCCTCGGATGTCGCCTGACCTGCTGTGCTTTTCCAGGACAACACTCTCGACTCATTCATTATTACTGTCTCATTTCACACGACCAGGTCCGTGCTGTCTGTTTGATTCTAGAGAACACTGTTCTCATGAACTGTGACAAAATCTGCCAATCTGAAACAAAAACAGAAATTGCTGTAAAATCACAGGTGAGCTGGCACCATGTGTGCAGATGAATCACTGTTAACATTTCACATCCACTGGGTCGTCTCTCCACAGATACTGCCAGACGTCCTGAAATATTCCAGCAACGTCTGTTTTCGTTTGATTTTCAACATCGGCAATTTTTTCGTTTATGTTTTCTAAATTTTCTGCCAATATGATTTGGCTAAAGATTACGTTAAGTGTTTTAAATATGGCTGTGATGGAACGGCCAGATTCCACCAGCCCGCTACTTTTATTTGGTTCACGTGACCAATGCCTTTCCACTTGGTCACCGCGCTCTACAGCTGCACTGCATAGAAATTGACAAAATTGTGGCATTCTCTCGGATTGGTAATCAGCAGCGAGATTGATCGAAGCAGATGGAAAAGTAAAATAAATTGCGAAAATACCGGATATTAAACGGGGAACCGTAAGGGAAAGAGTTGTGTTCTGACAAAATTGAAATGTCATTGCTTAAGATTCAGAAAATGCTATCATTCATAAACATACCACAATGTGGAATGTAACTTTTGAGACAGCCAATGCAAGCAGATTGCAAAATCTTAGTCTGAAAGTCTTGTTGCAACTGTTTTGGTTTGAATGGACGCACACATGTGGTTCGGTGCTGTAATGATCCCCTAAACTGGTGAAGGAAATCCTTGCCTTCGAGGATACGTGGGGAATGTTCACTGATTCATCCCAGTAATGGCAGGACTGTCCTCTGAAAGCAGATGAGTACAATTATTCAATGCTCCATGGAGGTTCGAATAAGAAGTGAAGGGAATGTCTCTATTCAGAAATTAATCATGCAGAAGAACTCAACACAGGCACTCATGGAGTGATGAGCAAAGTAGACAAGAACACGGAAACACGATACGCAATAGCTAAGACAATTACTATGTGGGAAGTGTTGGTTTCAGATCCACGGTGGCCTTTGGTGATGGTATTTACTGTCCAGAAGCAGGCCGCACTGGAATGACTGTAGACCCACTATGAGGTATTTGAACTTCAGCTATCTTTAGCAATAGCTGAGACTCACTCAGGGCACGGGGATTTAAAGATGTTTTCCTTACAAACCTTTCGAACATTCTATGGAAGAATAAAGAAAGTGATAATTTTCTTCTCTATGGATACGATGTTCATGAACTGGATAGACAATACTTTGCCCAGTTGGAGTTTATAGGTAGAGAAATCATGTTTAAAAAGCAAAGAATTCATAGTCTAACTGTGAACTCTTTAGGTCACCCTCAGTGGGAGCATTGTCTGTAATTCTTGTCCTCATTCTCCACCAGAAACATGTAAAGAGGTTAGGAAAGTAACAGACGCTGCATCCTGGATAGCAAGATATTAGAAAGCCCGGGGACGGGGTTTACTGAGACATGAAAACATCAGAAAGGAGAGAATTAATTAGTTTATTTTGTTTTTATTGACATGAGCAGAGTAATCTGCACTGTACTGTAACTATCTGTCTGAGGTTGCCCTGTAGTATGTAGTTATTGACATGAGCAGTGTAATCTGCGCTGAACTGTAAATAGTTGTCTGAGTATGCACTGTTCTTTATAGTTATTAACATGAGTAGTATACCCTGCACTGAACTGTATATAGTTCACTGAATTTACTCTGTAAATATTTAATTATTGGCATCAGCAATATAACCTGCAGTGAACTGTAAATAGCTGTCTGATTTACACTGTAGTTTATAGTTATTTACATGAGCAGATTACCCTCCACTGTCGTGTAAGTAGATGTCTGATTTTACACTGTAGTTATTAGTTGTTGAAGCGAGTAGTATAACCCGCATTGAACTGTAAATAGCTCTCTGAGTTTACCCTGTAGTTTGAAGTTATTTACATGTGCAATGCATCCTGCATTGAACTGTAAGTAGCTGTCTGAGTTTACCATGTGGCTGGTAGTTATTAACATGAGCAGTGTAAGCTGCACTGAACAGTGAACAGCTGTCTGAGTTTACACTGTACTTTCTAGCTATTAACATGGACAGTATATCCTACAATGAATTGTGAGTATCTGTGTGCATTTACCCTGCGGTTTGTCGTTATTGACATGAGCAGTATACCCTGTAATGAACTGTAAATAGCTCTCCGATTTTGCTTTCTTGTTTGTAATTATTAATATTAGCGGTATACCCTTCACTGAACATAAATACTCTCTGAGTTTACCCTGCAGTTTGTCGTTATTGACATGATATCTGATTTTACACTGTCGTTATTAGTTATTGAAATGAGTAGTACACCCTGCACTGGACTGTAAATAGCTGTCTGAGTTTACCCTGTATTTTGGAGTTATTGACCTGAGCAGTATAGCCCGGACTGAACTGTAAATTACTGTCTGAGTCATAGAGTCATAGAGATGTGCAGCATGAACTGAGACCCTTCGTCCATGTTATCAGATATCCCAATCCAATCTAGTCCCACCTGCCAACATCCGGCCTCTATCACATCAAACCCTTCCTATTGATGTACCCATACAGATGCCTTTCAAATGCTGCAATTATACCAGCCTCCACCACTTCCTCTGGCAGCTCATTCCATACACGCGCACACCACCCTCTGCATGGAAAAGTTTACCCTTATGTCTCCTTCATATCTTTCCCCTCTCACCCTAAACCTTTGCCCTCTAGTTCTGGACTACCCCACCCCAGGAGAATGACCTTGTCTATGTAACCTATCCATGCTCCTCATGAACTTATAAACCTCTATGACGTCACACCTCAGCCTGTGGCCTTCAAGGAAAACAGCCCTAGCGTATTCAACCTCTTCCTATAGCTCAAACCCTCATCCCAGGCAACATCCTTGTAAATCTTTTCTGAACCCTTCAAGTTTCACAAAATCCTTCAATAGGAAAGAATCTAGAATTACACACAATATTCCAAAAGTGGCCTGAACAATATTCTGGACAGCCGCAACTTGACCTCCCAACCCCTGTACTTAATACTCTGACCAATAAAGAAAAGCCTACCAAATACCTTCTTCACTATCCTATCTACATTCGACTCCACTTTCACGGAGCTATGAACCTGAACTCCAAGGACCTTTGGTTCAGCAGCATTCCCCAGAACCTTACCATTAAGTGTATAAGTCCTGTTAAGGTTTGCTTTCCCCAAATGCAGCACTTCGCATTTTTCTAAATAAAACTCCACCTGCCACTTCTCAGCCCATTTGATCAACATCCCGATGTAATCGGACGTAACCTTCTTCGCTGTCCACTACACCTCCAATTTAGTTGTCATCTGCAACTTATTAACTGTACCTCTTAAGCTCATATCCAAATCATTTATATAAACGATTAAAGGTAGTCGACCCAGCACCAATCCTTGTGGAACTCCACTGGTCACTGGCCTCCAATCTGAAAAACAACCCTCCACCGCCACTCTCTGCCTTCTACCCTTGAGCCAGGTTTGTGTCCGAATGGCTAGTTCTTCCTGTATTCCATGAAATCTAATCTGGCTCATCGGTCTCCCATGGGGTGCCTTGTCGAACACCTTCCTGAAGTCCATATAGATCACGTCTACTGCTCTGCCCTCATCAATCCTCTTTGTTACTTCTCAAAAAACTCAATCAAGTTTGTGAGATATAATTTCCCTCGCACAAAGCCATGTTGACCAACCCGAATCCATCTGTGCCTTTCCAAATACATGCACATTCTATCCCTCAGGATTCCCTCCAACAACTTGCACACCACCGATGTCAGGCTCACAGGTCTATCGTTCCCTAGTTTGTCCTTACCACTTTTCTTAAACAGTGGCAACATGTTAGCCAACCTCCAGTCTTCTGGCACCTCACCTGTGACTATCGATGATATAAATATCTCAGCAAGAGGCCCAGAAAACACTTTCCTAACTTCCCACATAGTTCTTGGGAAGACCTGATCATGTCCTGGGGATTTATCCAGTCTTATGCATTTCAAGACATCCAGCACTTCCTCCTCTGTATTATGGGCATTTTTCAAGATGTCACCATCTGCATCCCTGCATTCTATATCTTCCACGTCCGTATCCACAATAAATACTGACGCAAAATACTCTTTTAGTATCTCCCCATTTCCTTTGGCTCCACACAAAGGCTGCCTGCTGATCTTTGATGGGCCTTATTCTCTCCCTCGTTTCCCTTTTCTCCTTAATGTATTTGTAAAAACCCTTGGGATTCTCCATAACACTATTTGATGAATCCATCTTGTGTCCCCTTCATGTCTTCCTGATTTCCCTCTTAAGTATAGTCCTACTGCCTTTATACTTTTATGAGGATTCACTCGATCTATCCTTTAGACACCCGATATATGCTTCTTTCTTTTTCTTAACCAATCCTCAATTCCTTTGATCATCCAGCATTCTCTTTACCTACCAACCTTTCCTTTCACCCTAACAGGAATATAATTTCGATGGACTCTCTTTATCTCTTTTCTGAAGGCTTCCAGTTTTCCAGCCGTCCCTTTACCTTGAACATGTGCCCCCAATCAGCTTTTAAATATTCTTGTCTAATTCCGTCAAAATGTCCTTTCTCCAATTTAAAATTTCATGTTTTAGATCTGGTCTATCCTTTTACATCGCTATTTTAAAACTAATAGAATTATTGTCTCTGACCCTAAAGTGCTCCCTCACCGACACCTCAGACACTGGCCCTGTCTTATTTCCTAAGAGTCGGTCAGGTTTTGCACTTTCTCTTCTGGGTACATACACAGACTGAATCAGAAAATGTTCAAGTACACAATTAACAAATTCCTCTCCATCTAAATCGTTAACACTATGGCAATCCCAGTTTATGTCTGTAAATTTAAAACCCCTGTCATAACCATCCTTTTATTCTTACAATTAACTGAGATCTACTTACAAATTTGTTTTTTCAATTTCCCTCTGACTATTAGGGGTTCAAAATACAATCCCAATAATGTTACCATCCCTTTCTTATTTCCCAGTTCCACCCAAATAACTTCCCTGGATGTATTTCCGGGACTATCCTTCCTCAGTACAACTGTAATGCTATTCCTGAGCAAAAAAGCCACAACCCCTCCTCTCTTGCCTCCCTTTCTGTCTTTCCTTTTGCATTCGTAACCTGGAACATTAAGTTGCCAGTCCTGTCCATCCCTGAGCCATGTTTCTGTCATACTTATGATATCCCAGTGCTATGTTCCTAATGATGGCCTGAATTAATCTACCTTCCCTGTTAGGCCTCTTGCATTGAAATAAATGCAATTTAATTTATCAGTCCTCCCTGGTTCTCTGCTTTTTCCTGCCTGCCCTGACTGTTTGACTAGCTTCTTTACTCAACTGGACCGGTCTCAGAGCTTTGCTCACTATCTCCCTGGGTCCCATCGACCCATCTTACTAAATGAAATCCTCCCGAGCAGATCGAGCAAATTTCCCTGCCTGTATATTAGTCCCCTTTCAATTTAGGTGTAATCCGTTCTTCTTGTTCAGGTCAATTCTGCCACAAAAGAGATTCCAATGATCCAAAAATGTGAATCCTTCTCCCACACACCAGCTCATCAGCCATGCATCCTCTTCCTGCCCCCACTAGCTTGTCGCACCAGGACAAATCCAGATATTACTGCTCTATCGGACCTACTTTTTAAAGTCCTGCCTAACTTTATAAACTCCCTTTAGAATCTCAACATTTTCCCTGCTTTGCTGTTGGTTCCAATGTGCACAATGACTTCTTGTTGGCCCCTCTCCCCTGTGAGAACATTCTGCAACCTCTCTGAGACATCATTTATCCTGGCACCAGGGATACAACACACCATTCTGATTTTTCGCTGTTGGCCACAGGAAACTCTGTCTGCACTTCGGACTAGAGAGTCCCCTAAAACAATCGATCTATTGGAACCCGATGTACCATCATTGCATTAGAGCCAGACTCAATACCAGAAACTTGGCTGTTTGTGCCACGTTCCCCTGAGAATCGATCATTCCCTACATTTTCCAAAACATCATGCCTGTATGAAATGGGGATAGCCACAGAAGACTCTGGCACGACTTGGCTACCTCTCTTTGTTTTCCTAGAATTAACCCATTGATGTGACTTTATCTGTGACTTTTCTCCCTTCCTTTCACTTCCATCCATCATATCCCTTTGCTTTTGTAACTTCCTCATTGCCTCTAACCGTCGCTCCAACCATTCTATTCGATCTGATAGGATTCACAACCAACAGCATTTATTGCAGATATAACCTTCAGTAACATGTAAACTCTGTCTTTGTTCCCACATCCGACAGGAAGAGCAGGTTAGTCTACTGAGAGTCATTTTTGCTTCTTCCAATCTGGAGGCTCAGAAAGTAGCACTGTCTTATTCCTCTACAAAACACTGTCCAGGCTATCTTGATACTTACAGCTTATATTTTTTAAGTTTAATCAGGACACCTAGCTAAAAAAAGAAAGAATCAACTCTATTCACAATTGCAAATTTACAGTAAGGCCACAAGGCCACACTTTAATCTATTCACTTTTCTGTCCCTGTGTTGTGACCTCTCCCAGATAGTTGCCTCCAAGATCAGTTGTGAATTTCACTGTTTTTAATTTTCCCAGATGCACTCCGATGTCCAGCGATACATGAATTCAAACAGCAAAGGCAGTAACTGCGCAGATACACTGCTGTGTCAGTTAGCTGTGTGGATTTCTTTCTCTCCCTCTCTCCAGCACTGACCTCCCCATGTGCTGCCTTTGTCTGGTCCTCTCCCTTTTAAAAGTGTTGTTGTTTATCGTATTTTTCCCCAAGATCCAAGACAATGCAACAGCATATAAAACAGTCATTGTTGCTCCTGGAATTGGAGGACATCACCCCAACACCTCAAATACCTCAAAAAAAGGAGCAGCCTGTTACAGCCATTTCTCCCGTCCTCCATCTTTGATTACCCAGAATCCTTCACGGTTTACATTGTGATTTGTAGTTATTAACAATGAGCAGTATAACCTGCACTGAAATGTATATAGCTCTCTAAGGTTTCCATCTAGTGTGTTTTATAACAGATAAACTTCTCCACTTTGTCTCAATAAAGATGAGAGTTAGTTCACAATCAATTCTGCTGCCAAGTCTGCTCCAGCCTGTAAAAAGGTGTCTTCAATTACCATTTAATTAGACCATGTTCAATGTCAATCCAGGATGGGTGCGAAACTGCACTCCCTCACCTCTGCCTCCATTCTCTCCCTTAAACTAATTCAGCAGAGGGGTTGGAACCAAAACTGTAGTTCGAGTATAGAGGAAGTTGAGAGTAGGGAGATCTGAAATGAGGTTCCTACGTCACAAGAAGGCACCAATAAGCAAAGGTTTGTTTTGAAGTGTGTCTATTTCAGCATCCAGAATAAGGTGGGTGAACTTGCAGCATGGGTCGGTACCTGGGATTTAGACTCTGTGGCCATTTCGGAGACAGGGATAGAGCAGAGACATGATTATATGTTGCAGGTTTCAGGATTTAGATGTTTCAGTAAGAACAGAGAAATTAGTAAAAGATGTGGGTGGTGTGGCACTGTTAATCAAGGACAGTATTAGGGCTGCACAAAAGACAGTTGAAGACTCGTCAACTAAGGAAGTATGGGATGAAGAAAGAAGCAGGAAGGGAGAGGTCACACTATTGGGAGTTTTCGATCGGCCTCCAAATAGTTCCAGAGATTTAGAGAAAAGGATAACAAATATGATTCTCGATAGGAGTGAGAATGACGGTGTAGTTGTTATGGGGGACTTCAACTTCTCAAATATTGACAGGAAAGACTATAGTTAAAGTACTTTAGTTTTTGTCCAATGTGTACGAAGGGTTTTCTAATGCAGTATTTAGACAGGTCAACAAGGGGCGAGGTTACATTAGATTTGGTACTAGGTCATGAACCCAACCAGATGTTATATTTGGAGGTAGGTGAGCACGTTGGTGATCGTGACCACAATTCAGTTATGTTTAATTTAGCGATGGAAGGGGCTAGATATACACCGGAGGCCAAGAGCTACAGCGAGGGAAAAGCAATTACGATGTGATTAGACAAGATTTAGGATGCATAGGATGGGGAAGCAAAGTGCAGGAGATGGGCACAATTGAAGTATGTAGCTTCAAGAAACAAGTAGTGCGTGTACTTGGTATGTATGCTCCTGCCAGACAGGGAGAAAGTTGACGAGCAATGGAGCCAGTGTTTACGATGGAAGTTTAATCACATGACAAGGGGAAGAAGAAGGCTTATATTAGGATGAGATGCGAAAGCTTAATTAGGGTGAGTGAGAGTTAAAAGATGGCCAGGAAAGACCTAAAGACGGAGCCAAGAGGAGTGACGAGCGGATATGAGAAGTTGTTGGTGGATAGGTTCAGATAAAAGTCTAAAGCTTTCTATAGGTATACAGGGGATAAAAAATGCTTAGAGTGAGATTAGGGGCAATCAAGGATAGTAGTGGAAGTTGTGCGTGGAGTTAGAGCAGATATAGGGAAGCGTGAAATGAATATTTTTCGTCAGTGTTCTCTTTGGAAAAAGACCATGTTATCGAGGAGAATACTAAGAAACAGGCTACTAGACTAGATGGTATTGAGGTTCACGAAGAAGAGGTGTTAGAAATTCTTAAAAGTGTGGGCTGTATGGGATTCATCCTAAGATTCTCTGGGAAGCCGGGGAGGAGATAACCAAGCCTTTACCTTACATCTTCATGTCGTCATTGTCTACAGGATTAGTACCAGAGGACTGGAGGATAGCAAATGTATTCGCTTGATCAAGAAGGGGAGTTGGGATAATCCTGGTAATTAACCACATCTGAAGTAGGGCTCACTGGTCTACAAAGTGTTGGAAAAGGTTAAAACAGGTTGGATTTGTAATCACCTAGAAATGAATAAGTTGATTCGGGATAGTCAACACAGTTTTGTGAAAGGGTAGGTTGTTGCTCACAAGCCTTATTAAGTTCTTTGAGAAGGTGACCAAACAGGTGGATGAGGGTAAAGCCATTGATGTGGTATATATCGATTTCATAAGGCATTTGATAAGGTTCCACATGGTAGGCTACGGCACAAAATATGGAGGTGTGGGAAGAAGGACGATATAATGTTTGGTTTAGAAACTGACGAGCTGGAAGAAGACAAGGCGTGGTGGTTGATGCACCATGTTCATCCTGGAGCTCAGTTACTCGTGGTGTGCAGCGAATAGAATGGTTGGAGCGACTGCTGTTTGTCATTTTTATAAATGACTTTGATGAGGGCGTAGAAGGATGGGTTAGTAAATTTTCGGATGACACTAATGGCTGTACAGTTGTGGGTAGTATCTAAGGCTGTTGTAAGTTGCAAAGGGACATAGATAGTCTGTAGAGCTGGGCAGAGATAAGGGAAATGGAGGTTAATGAGGAAAAGTGTGAAGTGATTTACTTTGGAACGACAGAATAAAGTGTGTTTGGCAGATGGCAAGATTCTTGGTAGTGCAGATGAACAGAGAGATTTCGGTGTCCACGAACATAGATTCCGCAAAGTTGCCACCCAAGTTGATAGGGCTGTTAAGAAGGCATATGGTATGTTGTGGTTCTGTTCGCCGAGCTGGGAATTTGTGTTGCAGATGTTTCGTCCCCTGTCTAGGTGACATCCTCAGTGCTTGGGCGCCTCCTGTGAAGCGCTTCTGTGATCTTTCCTCCGGCATTTGTAGTGGTTTGAATCTGTCACTTCCGGTTGTCAGTTCCAGCTGTCCGTTGCAGTGGCCGGTATATTGGGTCCAGGTCGATGTACATATTGATTGAATCTGTGGATGAGTGGCAATCATCCATGGCATTCATCCACAGATTCAATCAATAAATACATCGACCTGGACCCAATATACCGACCACTGCAATGGACAGCTGGAACTGACAACCGGAAGCGGCAGATTCAAACCACAATAAATGCCGGAATAGAAATCACAGAAGCGCTTCACAGGAGGCTCCCAAGCACTGAGGATGTCACCTAGACAGGGGACGAAACGTCTGCAACACAAATTCCCAGCTCGGCGAACAGAACCACAACAACGAGCACCCGAGCTACAAATCTTCTCACAACCTTTGCAGGCATTTGGTATGTTACCTTTTATTAGTAGAGGGATCGAATTTCGGAACCATGAGATCATGCTGCAGTTGGATAGAACTTTGATGTGGCCACACTTGGGGTATTGCATGCAGTTCTGGTTTCCGCATTCTCGGGAAGATGTGGAAGCTTTGGAAAGGGTTCAGCGGAGATTTATTAGGACGTTGCCTGGTATGGAGGGAAAGTCTTACAGAAAAGGTTGAAGGACTTGAGGCTGATGTCGTTAGAAAGAAGAAGGTTGAAAGGTGACGTAATTGAGACATATAAGCATATCAGAGGTTTAGATCAGGTGGACAGTGAGAGCCTTTTATCTCAGATGGTGATGGTTCAATTGAGGCGACAAGCTTTAAATTGAGGGTTTAATAGATATGGGAGAGTTGTCAGATGTCGTTTCTTTACTCAGAAAGTAGTAGGGTCGTGGAAAGCACTGCCTGCAATAGTAGTAGGCTCGCCAGCTTTATCAGTTTAAATGGTCATTGTATAGACATATTAGCGAGAATGGAATGTTGTGAAACCAATCTGAAGCCTATCTAACCTACAAGTTGGTAGAACATCGAGGGTCTAACGGCCTGTATTGTGCTGTGATGTTTTGTATTCTCTGTTTTATGTTTCTGGTGGAGGCTGAATCAAACTGTTCATAACCATGGAGGAATATTTCAATCCACGGTGAGATTCTAACCACACACCCACCATCATCACAAAGATCACATACATTTGAACCTCAGTAAAATCTCAGTTCGTCTTCTGCTGAAACTCCCATTCTTTTGTTCCCTCCAGACTGAACTCCACAAGCAGCCTCCCAGCTGTCCTCCCACATTCCACCTCCTTGTAATCATGAGATCGCCCAAACTTCTGCTGCGTGTGTGTACTATTCACCCTGTGCTCACTAATGCACACATTTAGATTTAGATTAGATTAGATTACAGTGTGGAAACAGGCCCTTCGGTCCAACAAGTCCACACCGACCCGCCGAAGCGAAACCCACCCGTACCCCTACATTTACCCCTTACCGAACACTACAGGCAATTTAGTATGGCCAATTCACCTGACCCTGCACATCTTTTGGATGGTGGGAGGAAACCGGAGCACCCGGAGGAAACCCACGCAGACACGGGGAGAACGTGCAAACTCCACACAGTCAGTCGCCTGAGGCGGGAATTGAACCGGGGTCTCTGGCGCTGTGAGGCAGCAGTGCTAACCACTGTGCCACCGTGACACAGAACCAACATACTAACACTCCTTTAATTTGAAATTTTGACAGCACACCTCCCTCTCTTCATAATCCCCTCCCAGTCTCCCAACCCTCTGAGATACATCTGAAGAAGGGTCAGTGGGCTTCAAGTGATAATTCTGCTTCCTCTCCACTGATGCTGACAAACCTGCTGAATCTCTCCAGCAATTCCTGTTTGTGTTTCTGATTTCCAGCATCCATAGTTCTTTTGTTTTTTACCTCCAAAATATTTGCTCACCCCTGAATTGCAACCTCCCGTGGTTTCCAATTTTAACTCTCCCATGTTTTGCACCTTCTGCATGCTTTCAGTTTCCATAGCAATAAGCTCTTGAATTTACTCCCTAATTTTTTAACATCTCTTTGTTCAGGATACTCCTTAAAAAGTCTACCTCTTTGACACAGTTTCTGGTCACTTGTCCTAATATGACCATATGTGCCTGGTGTCAAATATTGTTATGGTACAAGGTCATCAGATATTTTTGTATTGTATAAAATATATGATAAATATGAATTGTTGTTTATTTGGACAAAAATCACTAGACCTTCATGATAATTTGATAACTCTTTGCCTAACAGCATTGTAGTTGCTCTTTCAACACGCAGACTACAACAGATCAGGAAGATCAGTCATCAATGTATTCAGAGCTAAGTGAGGATTGACAATATTTACTGAGCTCCATGGAGAGTAATCCAAAGGTAATGTTTTAGGATATGCTGAATTAACGAGAGACAGTAAACATGGTGCTGTGCCTTTTGGTTAGTATCGGCACAAAGCAAAACAATAAAAGACTGCAATATGAACAATTCCTGGCCGTGAAACATTATGTAGGAAAGTAAAGCTTCTAAATCTATTGTGTATGGTCAAAGGAATGTTGTAGAAACATCATCCAGACACGATTTGATAAAGTTACGAGAAAGATTAAACAGACAAGTACTCACAATATTAGAGATGAAGGAGAGGTAGAAGTGAAACAGAGCTACATATTGAAATGGATTCAGATCCACATTAAAGGACAAACAGCAGCTTTACAGCAGCAGAACCTCTCACAGGTAACAGGCACAGCAATAAAAACTCCAAATTACTGAAGAATTCTCACAAATGCTCAACAACGTCACTATTATCAACTTGAAATTCACTGCGGAGCCTATCGCTGAATAGATATCAGAAGTACTAGACTTAGAGAAAAATCTCACAGTTGAGGAAATTCCCAGGGAGCGGATGATGTCACTGTGCTACTGTCACTGCATGAAGCCAGAGAGTCAAAGAGATGTTCAACATGGAAAGAAACCCTTCGGTACAAGTTGTCCGTGCCAACCAGATATCCCAACCCAATCTAGTCCCTCCTAATCATATACCCACTCAGATGCCTTTTAAATGTTGCCATCATTCTAGCCTCCACCCTTTCATCTGGAAGCTCATTCCATACACGTACCACCCTCTGTGAGAACACGTTGCCCCTCAGATCTCTTTTATATCTTTCCCCTCTCACCGTAAACCTATGCCCTCTAGTTCTGGACTCCCAGGGAAGAGACTTTGTCTATTTATCATATTCATGATTTTGTGAACCTAAATAAGGTCACCCCTCAGCCTTCGACGCTCCAGGGAAAACAGCCCCAGCCGATTCCGCCTTTCCCGAGCTCAAATCCTCCAAACCTGGCAGCATCCTTGTAAATATTTTCTGAACACTTTCATGTTTCGTAGTATCCTTCCAATAGGAAGGAGATCCAATTTGCACGCAATAGTCCAAAACTGGCCAAACCAGTGTCCTGTACAGCCACAACATGACCACCTAACCCCTGTACTCAATACTCTGAACAATAAAGGAAAGCATACCAAACGCCTTATTCACTGTCCTATCTACCTGTGACTCCACTTTCAAGGAGCTATGAAACAAGATATGTTTGTTCAGCAACACACTCCAGGACCTTACCATTAAGTGTATAAGTCCTGCTAAGATTTGCTTTCCCAAAATGCAGCACCTCACATTTATCTAAATTATACTCCATCAACCACATCTCAGCCCATTAGCCCATCTGGTCAAGATTGCGTTGTACTCTGAGGTAAACTTCTTCACTCTTTACTACGCCTCCAACACATCACCCACAGCAACACAGAGCAGCTGGGTCTGTGCAAATCAGAGACCACCCACACATTGGAAATGATGGCAGTGTCCCTGAGAGGGGGCAGATCACCCACACATTTGGAAGGATGCAGGGTCACTGAGAGGGGGCAGATCACATACACATTGGGAAGGAAAGCAGGGTCCCTGAGAGGGGGTAGATCACCCACACATTGGGAAGGACAGCCGGGTCCCTGTGAGCGGGCAGGTCACCCACACATTGGGAAGGATGACAGGGTTCCTGAGAGGGGCAGATCACCCACATATTGGGAAGGATGGCAGTGTCACTGAAAGGAGACAGATCAGCCACATATTGGGAAGGATGGTAGGGTCCCTGCGAGGAGACAGACTGGTTCCTTTCCCAAAATGGTGCAAATTGAGAGACTCATAATATGAGGTTTTCATTGAAGCTGAAGGGGAATTTACAGAGTGTAACATTTACTGTTGGTTTAGACAATGTCAATAAAAACAAGGCGTTCACATTAACCGAAAGAAATTTGATCATGGGATGCAAGTATAAGACTTTGGTTCGGATCGTTATGGCGGATATGATGGATAAATTATATGCCGTGAGTGGTAATGACTGAGGATCCAACACTTACTCAAAGGTTAGTCATATTCAGTTTCACATGAATTGATCAATCGTGTCAGATTTTGATTAGATATTTGTTTGGTGTTTCCTTTTTGTGAATCCTCTTTAAGTACTCAGGCAAGTTTAGTAAAGACAGTGTCAGTCCAGTTGAGAAATCAGACAGACAAATAATTCACTTTGATTGATGTTTTTGTCTGTATATCCATCCTTGCAAGCCTTAGTGAAAGAAGACTCCAGAATATATCGCTATCAATGCAGAGAGAAAAGTGTAATAAAATGAGAGTAAGAAACTATCTCTAAACATGAACATTACTTATCTCTCCCAAAAACGAACAGTCCTATTGGGTTCCTCCAGCACCCTCTCTTTTATGTCCGAAAATCATATTAGCCCTGTTCCTGTCCGACGGTGACCAGGTATATTCACGCAGAGATCATCACATGTTGTGAAGGATGGGAGGAGCCTGAGAGGTGATAGGCTTATTCATTTCCCCGAGAGTTTCAGTTCTGAATGATATATGATATATGATACAATGGAGCAACTGGAGTTGAAGGGAGATGTGACAGAGCTTATAGGCTTAGGATTAGCGTAGATAAGGTAGATGAAAACAAAATGTTCACATTAGTTGGGGGAAATGGATGATGAGATGCAAAGTTGAAGATTTGGCCAGATTGACAGGGAGGGTTTGATGGAGTGATTATATAGAAGGGATTCTGTACGTGCGTATATTAATGACAGATACTGAGCGCCGTGAAGCGCTATGCTTAAGTTTCAGTTTCTGTCAAACTGTGGGTTTGAATTATCCCAGTACAAGAGCCACAAGTGATGTACTTCAGGCAGTCGCATCGAAGGGCCAGGGTAACTTCCACTTTGTGATGGTTCCTAATTCTCTGGGTGTTTGCAGACCCCTCAAGCTCTCTGACACTCTCGGTGATGAAAACAGGAAAATGGGTGACAGACTCTGAAAACGGAGAGCTCCAGCTGTTCCACCGCCCTTCAGATCCCCCTTAACCTTCCTGCATAAGGGGGATCGGCATGCCTGATTCGTGTCAGTCTCTGTGGCTCAAATGGTCAGCAGCAGGCTGCAAGTTAAAAGGTAAAAGGTTGGTACTTCAACATTATCCAGGTGTGCAGTTTTGGCTTTTTCAGATCAGAGTATAAGAGTGACCCCCACCTCTATTTAAACCAGAAAATCCATGACAAGGTTGGATTACAGCCCAAACCATCCATGATTCTGTGGTATGAGGCTCCACACAGAAGAAGACGGGGCAAACACCATTCTCTCCAGACCTCCACTGCCAGTAGAAAGCAGCCACTCCAGCTTCAATCATGGGCTTCCTGCCCAGCCCCGGGACACAGTGTAAAGAAACTCTTTCCACATGAACGGCTCATTCCATGGGAAAGGGGCATAAATCTTTTTTTTTCCCAATGCGGTAACGGTTGCAGCTGATACTCCCCGTTTTTCGGAACTTTGTAACCAAACCCCTGTCCCCAACATTAGAAGCTGGAGGATGTTGTGATGAGAGCAGTGCTATGAAGTTGAAGGCGTGCACTATACCTTAAAAAGCGAGTGAATGCTGTTCAGAACTGAGAGCGGACAAATACCTGTGATGACCAGTTAGCAGTCTCACTGTGTCCTGCAAAATTTAAAAAGATGTAAGGTTTGGTTATGAAATGGATACCTGAGTTGGGTACTGTATTGAAAACAATTAGAATTGAACCAATATGTTTAAATTATGCCTCAGAAAACTAAAATCCAATCGCGCTTGAATTTAGTGTTGTGAAACATTGCAGAAACGAAGGGCTTCCTTACTTTTGCCCCTACTGACCATACACCGTAAAATATTCCCAGACCCTCAGTTGAGGAATTCTGCTGTTGGAAGTTACCTCACAAACCGTGTTACCACATACTGCATTAAACGAATCGCAAGACGGACAGCATTTACCGCGGAACACAAACAAAAATGACAAACCAAACGCAATTTCAGATACACGGAATCACGAATGCTATTTGTGAGACAGTCCGAGGGCAATGAGGCATAGGCTACCTCCACAACTGGCAACAGAGCAACTCCAAACTGCTTTCCAAACATACTGGAGCCTTAGTGCACCGCCACTTCCCGGAAAGTGCTGAAATGAGAGAAAAGGAAGAACAGAATATGAATGAACCACGAAAATTGAAGATTACTAATCACAATCTCGGTTCGATTAGCTTTCCCTCCCATCAACAATGCGAGAGGGCTGCAGCGTATCACCAACCTACGTCTCCAGGACAAAACCGAAGGAAAATGAGAGAAATCAAAGACAATATGACTTCGCAATTAATTGGAATTATTTTCCCATTCGCCAGAACACCAAACAAGGTCACGTACAGTCACTACAACATTTTGTTTCACAACAGCGATGACATAACAATCTCCACTGGATTTCAGTGACAACAGTGAACAATACAACTTGCCTGGAACATGAAGCAGCAGTGGAGCAGCTGGAGCGCGGGACATTTCGTGTGGGAGGCGCAAGTGGTCACTCCACTACGGACACTGACCTGATGGAGAGTCTGCACTCTCCCACATCAGAGACATGTTTCCAAGCAACAAACCCAGCTGCTCATGTTGGAATTTAAATGCAGCAGCCTTTAGCACGCAGCACGAGCATAAGGCAGCAGGGGACACGAACGTACGTTTCTGTTCAGGCACAAACCTTAAGCCAGGGGCTTAGACAGCACGGCCACGGCGCTAGGCACGCTGCGATGCTTTTCTAATACATTTTCAATTGTACTCTTGTGAAAAATTAGAAGCAAAGTCACAGGGAAAGGGTTGCACCATCCCGGTCCTGTTCGCACTGCTGCTGGGATACGCCCAGCTACAATACCAGTTTTGCAGCAGATAATGATAGCCCATGAATCCAGACAAAAATCAATGGGAAGCTGAGTCTATCTTCTGAGACTCGTTTGAGTCACAAATGGAATGTGTCTGTGAGAATGTACATTCGGTTATGATACGATAAAGAAACCATGAGCTGCATGACCATACCGCAACTTAGATTCTTGCTTTGATAACTGATTTTGCCCATTGCTCGAAAGGGTACAACTATCGCGATTAAACGTAACATAAAACATACTGGACTGCAGGGAAAATGCAGAAATCTGAGCAGGCCGTGTATCAGATCATACAATGCAGCTAGACAATAGACAATAGGTGCAGGAGTAGGCCATTCTGCCCTTCGAACCAGCACCACCATTCATTATGATCATGGCTGATCATCCTCAATTAGTATCCTGTTCCTGCCTTATCCCCATAACTCTTGATTCCACTATCCTTAAGAGTTCTATCCAACTCTTTCTTGAAAGTATCCAGAGACTTGTCCTCCACAGACTTCTGGGGAAGAGCATTCCAAATACCCACCACTCTCTGGGTGAAGATGTTTCTCCTCAACTCGGTTATAAGTGGCCTACCCCTTATTTTTAAACGGTGTCCTCTAGTTCGGGACTCACCCATCAGCGGAAACATGCTTCCTGCCTCCAGAGTGTCCAATCCTTTAATAATCTTATATGTCTCAAACAGATCGGTCTCAGCCTTCTGAACTCAAGTGTATACAAGCCCAGTCGCTCCAATATTTCAGCGTAAGATAGTCCCGCCATTCCGGGAATTGACCTCTTGACCCTACGCAGCACGCCCTCAATAACCAGAATGTCTTTCCTCAAATTTGGAGACCAAAAGTGCGCACAATATTCCAGGTGCGGTCTCACCAGGACCCTGTGCATCTGCAGAAGGACCTCTTTGCTTCTATACTCAATTACTCTTGTTATGAAGGCCAGCATGCTATTAGCTTTCTTCACTGCCTGCTGTACCTGCATTCTTGCTTTCATTGACTGATGTACAAGAACACCCAGATCTCTCTGTATTGTCCCTTTACCTAACTTGACTCCATTTAGGTAGTAATCTGCCTTCCTGTTCTTGCCACCAAAGTGGATAACCACACATTTATCCACATTAAACTGCATTTGCCATTCATCCGTCCACTTAACTAGCCTATCCAGGTCACTTTGTATTCTCCTAACATCCTCTTCACATTTCACCCTGCCACCCAGCTTTGTGTCGTCAGCAAATTTTCTAATATTACTTTTAATACCTTTATCTATATCATTAATGTACATTGGAAAACGCAGCGGTCCCAGTCCTGAACCCTGCGGCACACCACTGGTCACTGACTGCCATTCCAAAAGGGAACCGTTTATCACTACTCTTTGTTTCCTGTCAGTTAACCAATTTTCAATCCAAGTCAGTATTTTGCCCCTAATACCATCTGCCCTAATTTTGCACACTAACCTCTTATGTGGGACTTTATCAAAGGCTTTCTGAAAGTTCAGGTATACTACATCCATCGGATCTCCCTTGTCCATCATCAGAGTTACATCCTCAAAAAATTCCAGAAGGTTAGTCTAGCATGATTTCCCTTCATAAATCCATGCTGACTCTGACCTATCCTGTTTCTGCTTTCCAGATATATCGCATTTTCATCCTTTACATTTGACTCCAGCATTTTTCCCACCACTGAGGTCAGACTAACTGGTCTATGATTCTCTGTTTTCTCTCTCCCTCCTTTCTTAAAAAGTGGGACAACATTAGCCACTCTCCAATCCACAGGAACTGATCCTGAATCTATAGAACATTGGAAAATGATCACCAATGCATCCACGATTTCAAGAGTCACCTCCTTCAGTACCCTGGGATGCAGACCATCACTCTCTGCAACACCATTTCCAACCTAATATAAATTCCCTTCAGTTCAGGTTCTTCAGCCACTGTTACATCTGGGAGATTGCTCGTGCCTTCCCCAGTGAATTCAACTCTTCTGCCATTTCTTTGTTCCATGTAATATATTCATCTGTGTCTGTCTTCAAGGGCCCAAATTTAGTCTTAACCATATTTTCGCCTTTCACATACCTAAAAAAGCCTTTACTATCCTCCTTTATATTTTTGGCCAGTTTACCTTCGAACTTTATTTTTTCTTTGCGTACTTCCTTTTTAGTTATCCTCTGTTGCTCTTTAAAAGCGTCCCAGTATTCCGATTTCCCACACATCTTTGTGATGTTATTTTTTTTCCTTTTTGTATTTATACGTTCCTTAACTTCCCTCGTCAGCCACGGCCATCCCTGCCTCCCCTTAGGATCTTCCTTCCTTTTTGGAATGAACCGATCCTGCATCTTCTGCATTATACCCAGAAATACCTGCCATTGTTGTTCCACTTCCATCCCTGCTAGGGTATTGCACCATTGAACTTTGACCAGCTCCTCCCTCCTAGCTCCATCGTTCCCTTATTCAACTGAAACATTCTCACTTCCCGTTCTACCCTCTCCCTTTCAAACTGCAGATTAAAGCTTATTGTATTGTGCTCACTACGTCCTAATGGCTCCTTTACTTGGATGTACCTGATCAGGTCCGCTTCGTTGCACAACACCAGATCCAGAATTGCTTTCTCCCTGGTATGTTCCAGCACAAGCTGTTCTAAGAATCCATCTCCGAGGCACTCCACAAACACCCTTTCTTGGGGTCCAGTACCATCCTGATTCTCCCAGTAGAACTGCATGTTGAAATTCCCCATAGTAATTGTAGCAATATCTTTGTGACAGGCCAATTTTACCTCCTTATTCAACTTATGCACTACATCTAGGCTTTTGTTTGGTGGCCCGTAGATAACTCCCTTTTGGGTCTTTCTACCCTGAGAATTTCTCAGCTCTATCCATACTGACTCTATATCTCTTGATTCTAGGTCCCCCCGTGCAGGGGACTGAATATCATTCTTTACCAACATGGCCACCCCACCCCCTCTGCCAGCCAGTCTGTCCTTACGGTAGCACGTATAGCCTTGAATATTCATTTTCCAGGCCCTGTCCACTTGAAGCCACGCCTCAGTTATCCCCACAATATCGTAGTTGCCAATTTCCAAATGAGCCTCAAGTTCATCCACTTTATTACATTTACCGCGACTATTTTACAAAAAGGCATCCGAAAGAATGTTCTCTACATGAAAAGCTGAGTTAACGGCAGAATCCGAGAAGGACACATTTCATTACGAATATATTCGAGCCTCGGTGCCGGTACGAGTTGCCAAGTTCCTTGTCTTTCACATTTAATGTGCAATTTGCTGCAGAGATGTCCACACCTGGACATGAGCCAGATGGCTGACAGCTGAGGTGGAATCCTGTGTGGGAATCGATGAGAAGCCACTCAGTAAAGTTTAATGAATTCCATGTTGCTTATTGGAGATGCACAAAGCACTCTTTCTGAACATAATGACAGAAGGCAAAAGGCAATACCCCCATCCCCACGAGATGGCAAAAAGGTGCTAACTGTACGCGAGTGCTCTTTGTTCTCGATGTGAAAAGCTCTCCCGCCTGAGTGACCTTCACGTCTTTTGTTGCTGACGCAATCAGCAAGAAGGATTTTCAGCAGAGCTGCACGTGCCTCGCTGTGTTATTCGCCCCCCCCATCACTCCCCCCCATTCCCCCCCCCCCCCCCCCCCCACACACACACACACACACACCGCTTACATTTTTCTACTCCTCTTTGATGTAAAGAAAACAAAATGTAGACA
The DNA here is from genome assembly GCF_037043375.1 of Chiloscyllium plagiosum. Lineage (NCBI taxonomy): Eukaryota > Metazoa > Chordata > Chondrichthyes > Orectolobiformes > Hemiscylliidae > Chiloscyllium > Chiloscyllium plagiosum. Next base: position 62,926,358 of record NW_028270176.1, read on the forward strand.
ATACCATTCGGTAGCCTTTCTATCATTTCCTCGGTTTCAGTTCCAACATGGCAGGAATTTCAGGGGTACACGTTAATATTAGTGACTCGATTATAGCACAAGTCCAGAGCTTCATCTGAGAGTGTAAATTCATTCATTCCTGTTGCCCGATGGAGTGAGCTGCTGACATGTGAACTACTCCTAAATATGGTTCAAGTCTTCTGAATGCTGGTTTTGACACGTTGAAAAACAGCAGACAGCATCCAAATGAAACCTTTCAGACACTACTTTGGCATACATTTGATAGAGAGGCTACATTAGGAATCCGTGGTGCACTGTGACACCAGCACATCAGCTTTCTCCTTGGCTTTGAACCGGGCCGCTGGGGCAAGGAATGCAAATGCATTACTGCTTTTAGCGGAAGGACCAGAGCACGCAAACTACACGCTTCAACAGAATGGCCATCGGTGGTGTACATATCGGCGCATATTCAGAACCAGGGAGGATAAAAACTTAACAATGCTTCACACAGTAATTAAACAGAGTTGCATTCCTTTTCAGCGCTACAGCAGACACAGGTGAACAAATTCAAAGGCAGGTTTGCTGATGAACGCAGCAAGCAAGAAGTGGCCACTCATGTCAATCTACCAACTGCCATCAGGAAAAGACTGCTTCTGCTCGGTTTTAGGCCGGGGTCCTTTCGCATGTTAAGCGAACGTGATAACCACTACACTACAGAAACACACTCCACACACAGCTGCCGTTGCTCAAAATCGCCCACCACTGAAATTTGCAGCCGTTTAAAGCTTCACCTTTCCGTTTCCAGTAGCTCGTTGTTGTCCAGCGTAATTGGCATCTTTGAAAAATTAAGGCAATCACGTGAAATTGCTCACAAAATACAGACAAGGATGTGGTGAGGGTTGCAAGGATTGGACTGTAGGCAAGGCTGAATAGGCTGGGACAATTTTCCTTCCGGCGTGGGGGCTGAGCCATGAGCTTATCAAAGGTTGATAAAGTCATGAGGGTTATGAATAAACTAAATATTCAAGGTTGCTTTATTCCCAGAGTGGGGTGATTTGAAATCTAGAGAGCATAGGTTTAAGGTGAAACTTGCTGACACCGGCTTGAAGAGATTATTTTTGACGGGGCTTGACATCCGTCTGTGTGGCGGTATAGTTGCAGTATTTCCACACGCTAATTCTCTCAGCACTATCCTCCCTCTGACATGGACATGCTGTGTAATATTCTGTTGTGCAGATGTGTCCCGGCTTTGTCAACATAACCACTATCAAACACCCAACATTCTGTTGACTGGGATTTCACTCAGAATCACAACTGTGTCACAGCCCACCTTAGCTGTGCTGGTTCTCCACAGTAAGGAAAAGTATCCCTCTCTTTGTATCATTCTCTTGCCTTCTCCCTGTAACTCTGCACATTTCTACTTTCAACATAAACGTTGAATACCGTTTTCAAGAACTCAGTAGAACCTGCCTTTTTGTCACATTCAGACAGTGACTTGCAGAACCTAACCACTCCCTGTGTGAAAAGCTTCCTCACTTTTACTTCTATTCCTAATGACTTGAAATCTGTGCCGAATCGTTCTCGATCCTTTCAGGCGGAGGAGCACTTTCACTGTTTTATTTCCGCTGTCTAAACCCTTCATCACTTGTAAAGCTTCAACCAGGCGATTTATCAGCCCTCAGTTCTCCATGGAGAGCTGCCCCAACTTTCCAATCCACCTTTATTGCTGACATTCCTCATACACCGCACCATTCCCATCAACCTGTTCTGCACTGTCTCCACTACCCCCACTCTCTGTACCCTTCTCTCTGTACACTCTCTGATCAGCACTTGCTCTGTCCCCCTCTCTCTGACCCCTCTATCCCTGTCCACTTTCTCTCTGTCCCCACACTCTGTCTCCATCTCTGTCCCGCCTCAATGTCCCCCTCTCTCTGTCCCCTCACTCTCTCTTCCCCCTCTCCCTGTCACCCTCTCTCATCCCCCTTTCTCCCTCCTCTCTGTTCGTTGCTTTCTTTACGCCTCTGTCTCTCCGCCTCTCTCTGTCCCCTCTCTCTCCACCCTCTCTACCCCCCTCTCTCTGTCCCCACACTCTCTGTCCCCATCTCTGTCCCGCCTCGATGTCCCGCTCTCTCTGTCCCCCTCTCTCTAACCCCTCGCTCTCTCTTCCCCCTCTCCCTGTCACCCTCTCTCATCCCCCTTTTCTCCCTCCTCTCTGTTCGCTGCTTTCTTTACGCCGCTGTCTCTCCCCCTCTCTCTGTCCCCTCTCTCTGCATTCTCTCTGTCCCCCTCTCTCTGTCCCCCGCTCTCTGCCCCCTGCTCTCTGTCCCCTGCTCTCTGTCCCCTGCTCTCGTTCCTCTGCTCTCTTTACCCCTATCTCTGTCCCCCTCTCTCTGTCCCCCTGTCTCTGACCCTCCACTCTCTGTCCCCTCTCTCTGTCCCCTGTCACTCTGCCCCCCCTCTGTCATCCCCTACCTGACGGTCCCTCTGACACCCTCTATCTGTCCCCCCACTATCTCTCTCTACCCCCTCTCTCTGCTTACTCTGTCCCTTGCTTTCTGTCCTCCCTCTCTCTGTCCCCCTCTCTCTGTCCCCTATCCCTGTCCCCCACTCTCTGTCCCCCTCTCTCTCGCCTCTCTCTCTGTCCCCCTCTTTCTGTCCCTCACTCTCTCACCCCCACTCTCTCTCACCCCTTTCTCTGCCACCCCCTCTCTGTTAGCCCTCTCTCTGACCTCCCTCTCTCTGACCACCCCACTCTCTCCCCCACTCTGTCCCCTCTCTCTGTCCCCCTGTCTCTGTTGCCCTGCCTCTGTCCCCCACTTTCTGTCCCACACTATCTGCCCCACCGTCCAACCTCTCCCTGTCCCCTCCACTCACTGTCCCCCTCTCTCTGTCCCACCTCTCTCTTTACCCCTCTCTCTGTCCGCCTCTCTCTCTCTCTCTCCCTTTCTCTGTCCCCCTGCGTCTCTGTACCCCCGGCCTCAATTTCTGCCCACCCTCTCTGCTCCCCCTCTCTGTCCCCTCTCTCTGCCCCCCCGCTCTCTCTTCCTCCCTCCCTGTCCGCCTCTCTCTTCCCCTTCTGTCTCCCTCCTCTCTCTGTCCCATACTCTCTGTCCCCCACTCTCTGACCCCTCCCTCTCTGATTCCCCTTTCTCTCTGACCCCCTCTCTCTGTTTCCCCCCTATCTCTCTCTCTCACCCCTCTCACGGTCCGTTTCTTTCCATCCCCTCTCTCTGTTCCTCTCTCTCTGTCTCCGTCTCTCTGTTCCCCCTCTCTCTGTTGCTCCTCTCTCTGTTCCCCATCTCTTTGTCCCCTCTGTCTGCTCCCATCTATTTTCCCCCTCTCTATGTCCCCCCTCTCACTGTCTCTCCTCTCTCTGTCGCCTTTGTCTGTCCCCCCTTCCTCCCTCTCTGTTCCCCCTTCTCTGTGACCCTTTCTCTATCCCCCTCTCTCTGTCCCCCACTCTCCATCCACCACTCTCTGCCTACCCTCTCTCTGACCCCGCTCTCTCTGTTCCTCCCGCTCTGATCACTTGTCTCTCTGCCCTCTCTCTGTCCCCGTCTCTCTATCTCCACTCTCTGTCCCCCCTCTCTGTTTCCCCTCTCTGTCTCTTCCCACTCTCATTGTCAGTCCCCATCTTTCTGTCCCTCTCTCCATGCACCACTCTCTGTCCCCCTCTCTCTATCCCGCTCTCTGCCCCCTCACTCTGCCCCCTCTCTCTCGCCCTACACTCTGTCCCCATCGTTCTGTCCCCCACTCGTTGTCCTCTGCTCTCTGTACCCCTATCTCTGTCCCCGCTCTCACTGCCCCTCTCTCTCCACTCTGACCGCCTCTCTCTGACTCCCACTCTCTGGCCCTCTCTCTCTCAGTCCCCTTTCTCTCTGTCTCCACACTCACTAACAACCTCTCTGTCCCCCCTCTGTGTCCTCCTCTCTCTGCCCCCTCTCTCTTCACCCTCTCTCTGTACCCCCCTCTCTCTTACCCCTCTCCCTGTCCCACTCTCTCTTACCTCTCTCTCTCTCCGTCCTCTCTCTGTCCCCTGCTTTTTGTCCCCCGCTCTATGTCCTCCCCTTTCACCCACTCTCTCTGTCCACCTCTCTTTCACCCCCTCTCTCTGTCCCCACTCTCCGTCCCCCACTCTCTGACCACCCACTCTCTGATCCCCTCTCTCTGTCCCATTCTCACGCTCTCCCCTTCTCGGTCCCCTTCTTTCTGTCCCCCTCTCTATCCCCCTCTCTTTGTCCCCCTCTCTCTGTCCCCCTCCCTCTGTCCCCATCTCTCTGTCCCTCTCTCCCCACTCTCTGACCTCCCACTCTCTGTCCCCCTCTCTCTGTCACACTCTCTCTGTTCCCCTCTCTCTGTCCCTCTGACTCTGTCCCCCTCTCTCTGTCGCCTCTCTCTGACCCACATCTCTGTCTCCCCTCTTTCTATCCCCACTCTCTCTGACCCCCTCTCTGTGTCCCCCTCTCTGCCCCCTCTCTCTGACCTCCACTCTCGTACCACCCTACTCTCTGTCCCCCTCTCTGTCCATCTCTCTCTATCCCCCTCTCTTGGTCCCCCTCTCCGTCCCCCTTTCTCTGCCCCCACTCTCTCTGCCCCCTTCTCTCTATACCCCTCTCTTTGAACCCAGCTCTCGGTCCCCTGCTTTCTGTTGCCGGCTCTCTTTCCCCCATCTCTGTCCCCCTCTCTCTGTACCCCTGTCCCCCCCACTCTCTATCCCCTCTTTCTGTCCCCTGCTCTCTGTCCCCCGCTTTCTGTCCACCGCTCTCTGTCCCCCACTCTCTGTCCCCCTCTCTCTGTACACCGTCATTCTGTACCCCCTCTCCATCCCCCTGTCTCTTCTCGCCATTCTGTGTCCCCGTGTCACTCTGTCCCCCCTCTGTCAACGCCTCTCTGCCCCCTCTCTCTGTCCCCCACTCTCTCTCTCCCCCTCTCTCTCTGCTATCTCTGTCCCTTGCTTTCTGTCCTCTCTCTCTGCCCCCATCTCTGTTCCCCCCCTCTCTCTCCCCCTCTCTGTGTACCCCTCACTCTGTCCCCTGTCTCTATTCCCCTCTCTCTCTCGCCTCTCTCTCTGACCCCTCTTTCAATCCCCCACACTCTCAACTCCACTCTCTGCCCCGCTATCTTTGTCACCCGACTCTCTGTTCCCCCTCTCTCTGACCCCCCTCTTCCTGATCACACTACTCTCTGCCCCCCACTCGCTGTCCCACTACCTGTGCCATACCCCTCTCTGTTTCCCGTCTCTCTGTCCCCGTCTCTCTGTCCCGCGCTCTCTATACCCCGCTCTCCTTTCACATCCCTGTCCCCCTTTCTCTGTCCCCCCTCTCTCGGCCCCCTCTCTCTCTACCCCGCTCTCTGCCCCCTGCTCTCTGTCCACTGCTCTCTGTCCCCTGCTCTCGTTCCCCTACTCTCTTTCCCCCTCTCTCTGTCCCCTCTCTCTGTCCCCTGTCACTCTGTCCCCCCTATGTCATCCCCTATCTGAAGCTCTTTCTGACCCCCTCTCTCTGTCCCCTATTCCGTCCCCCTCTCTCTGTCCCCCTCTCTCTCGCCTCTCTCTCTGTCCCCTTCTTTCTGTCCCTCACTGTCTCACCCCCACTCTCTCTCCCCCTTTCTCTGCCACCCCCTCTCTGTTAGCCCTCTCTCTGACCTCCCTCTCTCTGACCACCCCACTCTGTCCCCCCACTCTGTCCCCTCTCTCTGTCCCCCTGTCTCTGTTGCCCTGTCTCTGTCCCCCACTTTCTGTTCCACATTATCTGCCCCACCGTCCACCTCTCCCTGTCCCCCACTCACTGTCCCGCTCTCTCTGTCCCACCTCTCTCTTTACCCCTCTCTCTGTCCGCCTCTCTCTCTCTCCCTCTCCGCCTTTCTCTGTTCCCCTGTGTCTCTGTACCCCGGCCTCAATTTCTGCCCACCCTCTCTGCTCCCTCTCTCTGTCCCCTCTCTCTGTCCCCCGCTCTCTCTTCCCCTCTGCCTGTCCGCCTCTCTCTTCCCCTTCTCTCTCCCTCCTCTGTCTGTCCCCCCTCTCTGTCCCCCACTCTCTGACCCCTCATTCTCTGATTCCCCTCTCTCTCTGTCCCCCTCTCTCTGTCTCCCCCCCTCTCACCCCTCTCACAGTCCGCTTATTTACATCCCATCTCTCTGTACCCCTCTCTCTGCCCCCATCTCTTTTCCCCCTCTCCATGTCCCCCCTCTCTCTGTCTCTCCTCTCTCTGTCCCCTTTCTCTATCCCCCACGTCCTCCCTCTCTGTTCCCCCTTCTCTGTGACACCTTCTCTGTCCCCCTCTCTCTGTCCCCCACTCTCCATCCACCACTCTCTGCCTCCCCATTCTCTGAACCCGCTCTCTCTGTTCCTCTCGCTCTGGTCACCTGTCTCTCTGCCTCCTCTCTCTGTCCCCGTCTCTCTATCTCCACTCTCTGTACCTCGCTCTCTGTCCCCCTCTCTCTGTTTCCCGTCTCTGTTTCTCCCCTCTCTCACTCTCTGTCCCCATCTTTCCGTCCCTCTCTCCATGCCCCACTCTTTGTCCCCCTCTCTCTATCCCGGTCTCTCTACCCCCTCTCTCTGCCCCGTCTCTCTCGTCCTATACTCTGTCCCCATCATTCTGTCTCCCTCTCTCTGTCGTCTGCTCTCTGTACCCAAATCTCTGTCCCCGCTCTCACTCCCCCTCTCTCTCCATTCTGTCCGCCTCTCTCTGACTCCCACTCTCTGCCCCTCTCTCTCTCTCGGTCCCCTTTCTCTTGTCTCCACACTCTCTGACAACCTCTCTGTCCCCCCTCTGTGTCTCCCTCTCTCTATCCCCCTCTCTCTGTCCCCCTCTCTCTGACCCCCGTCTCTGTCCCCCTCACCCTCCCCTCTCTTTCTCTCTCCCCTCTCTTTCTCTCTCCCCTCTCTTTCTCTGTCCCCTATTTCTGTACCCCTCTCTCTGTCCTCCACTCTCTGTCCCCATATCTGTGCCAACCCCCTCTCTGTTTCCCCGCTCTCTCCGTGCCCACCCCACCCTTTTCCCCCCACTCTCTCCCTCCCTCTCTCTTACCCCCTCTCTCTGTGCCCCCTTTCTCTGTTCCCCTACCCTCTGTTCCCCCTGTCTCTCCACTCTCTCTGTCCCCCCTCTCTCCCACCTCTCTGTCTCCCCCTCTCTCCCACTCTCTCTGTCCCAATCCCTCAGTACTCCTCTCCCTCCCTCCTATCTCTGTCCCCTGCCTTTAGTCCCCCGCTCTCTGTCCCACCACTCTCTGTCCGTCTACTCTCTTCCCCCCACTCTGTTTCCCCCTCTCTCAGTCTGCCTCTCTGTTCCGCTTTCTCTCTCCGCCTTTATCTGTCCCCCTGTCTCTGTGTCACCCGCTCAGTCCCCCTCTCTGTCCCCCTCTCTGTCCCCCGCTCTCTGTCCCCCGCTCTATTTCCCCCTACTCTCTGTCCCCTCTCTCTGTCCCCTGTTACTCAGTACCACCTCTGTCACCCCCTCTACGCCACCTCTCTCTGTCCCCCTCTCTCTGTCCCCCACTCTCTGCCCACCTCTCTCTCTACTCTCTCTGTCCTTTGCTCTCTGTCCTCCTTCTCTCTGTCCGCCATATCTCTGCCCCCCTCTCTCTGACCCCTGTCTCTGTCCCCCTCACTCTCCCCTCTCTTTCTCTCTCCCCTCTGTTTCTCTGTGATTTCTCTCTCCCTCCTCTCTCTGTCCCCTGCTTTCTGTTCCCCTCTCTCTGTCCCCATCCTCTGCTCTGTCCCCGCTCTCTCTGCCCCCCTCTCTCTGTCCCCCGCTCTCCGTACCCTGCTCTCTGTCGCCCCCTCTCTGTCCACAGCTCTCTGTCCCATGCTCTCTGTCCACCGATCTCTGACCCCCTTTCTGTCCCCCTCTCTCTGTCCCCCTGACGCTGACCCCCCCCACTCACTGTCCCCCACTCTCTGTCCTCCTATCCCTCTTTCCCCATTCTGACTGCCCTTCTCCCCCCCCTTCTCTGTCCCCCTCTCTCTGTCTCCAATATCTCACTCCCCCATTATCTCTCTCCCCATCTCTCAACCCATCAATCCCCCCTCTGTCCCCCTCTCTCTGACCCTGTCTCTGTCCCCCTCACTCGTCCCTCTCTGTCTCTCTCTCTCCTCTCTTTCTCTGTCCCCTATTTCTGTACCCCCCTCTCTGTCCCCAACTCTCTGTCCCCCTATCTGTGCCACCCCCAGTCTGTTCCCCAGCTCTCTGACCCCCCTCTCTCTGTCCCACTCTCTGCCCCCTCTCTGACCCCACGCTGTCCTCTCTCTGTCCCCGCCACTCTCAGTCCCCCTCTCTCTCTGCACTCCTTTCTCTCCCTCCTCTCACTGACCCCCTCTCTCTCTGTCCCCGTCTCTCTATCCCCCTCTCTCTATTTCCCGCTCTCTGTTCCGCTCTCTGTCCACTTTCTCTGTCCCCCCTCTCGCTGAACCCCACTCTCTGACCCCCGCTCTCTGTCCCACTCTCTCTGAACCGCCTCTCTCTGCCCAACTCTCTCTGTTCCCCTCTCTCTGTTCCTCTGTCTCTGCCCCCCTCTCTCTGTCCCCTTCTTTCTTTCCCCTCTCTCTGTTTCCACCCTCTCTGTCACCCCTCTCTCTGCCCGCACTCTCTTGTTCCCCTCTGTTCACCTCCCTCTCTGACCCATCTCTTTGCCACCCCACTCTCTGTTCCCCTTCCCTCTGTCGCTCCCCTCTCTGTCTCCCCTCTGTTTCCACCCTGTCCCCCTCACTTTGCCCCCCCATGTCTCCCTCTTTCTGTACCCCCTCTGTCCCCCTCTCTCTGTCCCCACTATCTCTCTCCCCCTTTCTCTGTTCCCCTCTCTCTGTCCCCTCCCTCTCTGACCACACACTCTGTCATTCCTCTTTCTGTTCGCTCTTCCCTCCATCGCCCCTTCTATGTCCCCTCTCTCTGCCCCCTCTGTCTCCCCCACTATCCACTCTCTCTGTCCTCTTCTCTGTTTCCCCCCTCAATGTCCCCTCTTCTGTTCCCCCCTCTGTCACCCTCTCTGTCCCCCTCTCTGTCCCGCTCTCTCTGCACCCCTCTCTCTGCACCCTATCTCTGTCGCTATCTCTCTGTACTCATCTCTCTATCCCCGTCTCTATCCTCCGCTCTCTGTACCCCCCTCTCATTTCCCTCGCACTGTCCCCGCTCTCTGCCCACCTCTGTCTGTCCCCCGCTCTCTGTCCCCCCTCTATGTCTCCTCTCTCTGTCCCCCCTCTATCCCCCTCTCTCTGCACCCCTCCCTCTGCACCCTATCTCTGTTGCCCTCTCTCTCTATACTCCTCGCTCTCTCGCCTCTCTCTGTCGCCTGCTTTCTGTTCCCCTCTCTCTGTCCCCCATCTCTGTCCCCCTCTCTCTGTCCCCTTCTCTCTTTCCCATCTCTCTGTTTCCATCCTCTCTGTCGCCCCCTCTATATCCCCTCTGTCCGTCTCCCCTCTGTATCCCCTCTGTGTTCACTCTGCCCCCCTCTCTTTGCCCCACTATGTCCTCTCACTCTGTACCCCCTCTGTCCCACTGTCTCTGACCCCCTCTCTCTGACCCCCTCCCTCTCTGACCACACACACTGTCACCCCTCTCTCTGTTCCCCCTTCCCTCCGTCGCCCCCTCTATGTCCCCTGTCTCTGCCCCCTCTGTCCCCATCTCTCTGCAGCCCTCTCTGTGTACCCCTGTCTCTCCCCCCTCTCTGTCCCCCTCTCTCTGTCCCCCACTCTCTCTCCCCCTCTCTCTCTTCCCTCTCTCTCTCTGTCCCCCACTTTCTGTTCCCCCCATCTGTGCCACCCCCCTTTCTGTTTCCCCGCTCTCTGGACGCCTGTCGCTGCCCAACCCACTCTCTGCCCCCCACTCTCTGTGCACCCTCTCTGTGACCCCCTCTCTCTGTGCCCCTCTCTCTGTACTTCTTTTTCTCCCTCCTCTCAACCACCCACTCTCTCTGTCCCCATCTCTCTGTCCCACTCTCTCTATTTCCCGCTTTCTGTTCTGCTGTCTGTCCCCCTTTCTCTATCCCCCTCTCTCTGTCCCCTTCTCTCTTTCCCCTCTCTCTGTTTCCTCCCTCTCTGTCACGCCTCTCTCTGCCCAAACTCTCTGTTCCCCTCTGTTCACTTCCCTCTCTGACCCATCTCTTTGCCACCCCACTCTCTCTTCCCCTTCACTCTGCCGCCCCCTCTATATCCCCTCTCTCTGTCGCCCCTCTGTCCCCCTCTGTGTCCACTCTCTCTGTCCCCTTCTCTTTGTCCCCCATGTCCCCTCTCTCTGTCCCCCCTCTGTCCCCCTCTGTCTGTCCCCCACTATCTCTCTCCCCCTCACTCTGTCCCCCCTCTCTCTCACCCCCTCCCTCTCTGACCACACTCTCTGTCACACCCCTCTCTCTGTTCCCCTTCCCTCCGTCTCCCCCTCTATGCCCCCTCCCTCTCTGCCCCCTTTTGTCCCCCTCTCTGTCCCCTCTCTCTGTCCCCCCTCTGGCCCCTGTCCCTTCTGTCTCTGAACCCCTCTCTCTTCCCCTATCTCTGTTACCCTCTCTCTGTACTCCTCGCTCTCTCTCCTCTCTGTGTCCCCTGCTTTCTGTTCCCCTCTCTCTCTGTCCCCCTCTCTCTGTCCCCTTGCTCTCTATCCTCCGCTTTCTGTACACCCCTTTCTCTGCCCCCCTCTCTCTCTGTTCACCCTCTCCCTGTCCCTTTTCTCTTACTCTCCTCTCTCTCCCTCCACTCTCTGTCGTCTGCTTTCTGTCCCCCTCTGTCTGTCCCCCTCTCTCTGTCCAATTCTCTCTTTCTCCCACTCTCTGGCCCCAACCCCCTGACCGCCCCCTCTATCTGTCCCCCTCTCTCTGTCCCCGCCTCTCTCTCTCCCCCCTCTTTCGATCTCCTTCATTCTGTCCCCCTCCCTCTGTCCCCACTCTCTTCCCCCTCTCTCTGTTCCCCTCACTCTGTCCCACTCCCTCAGTAATCCTTTCTCTCCCTCCTATCCGTCCACTCTCTGTCCCCCCACTCGCTTTCCCACCTCTCTTTTTCCGCCTCTCTCTTTCCCCCTTTCTCTGTCCGCCTTTATCTGTCCCCCGTCACTCTGTCCACCCCCTGCCTCCTCTGTGTCCCCCCTCTCTGCACCCCTCACTCTGCCCCCTCTCTGTCCCCTTCTCTCCCTCTCTCTGCCTCCCCGCTCTCAGTCCCCCTCTCTGTGTACTCCTCTCTCTCTGTCCCCAGTCGTTGTCCCCCTCTCTCACTCCCCTCTCTTTGTCTGTCCCCTATTTCTGTACCCCTCCCTCTGTCCCCCACTGTCTGTCCCCCTCCCCATCTGTTCCAGCCCCCTCTCTGTTTCCCCGCTCTCTGGACCCCTCTCTCTGCTCACCCGATTCTCTGGCCCCCCACTCTCTGTCCCTCTCCCTCTGATCTCCTTTCTCTGTGCCTCCTCTCTCTGTTCCCCCTTCACTCTGTTCCCCCTCTCTGTCCTCTCTCTCTGTGCCCCCTCTGAGTCCCCCCGCTCTGTCCCCTCTCTCTGCCCCGCTATCTCTGTCACCCTCTCTCTCTGCCCCCGCGCTCTGTCCCCCTCTCTCTGTCCCCTCTCTCTGCCCCCTCTTTCTGTCCCCTGTCACTCTGTACTCCCTCTGTCACTCCCTCTCTATGTTTCCCCGCTCTCGCCTCTCTCTCTGACCCCCTCTGTGCCCCCTTTGTGTCCCCCCGCTCTGTCCATTCTCTCTGCCCCGCTCTCTCTGTCCCCCTCTCTCTCTGTCCCGGCGCTCGGCCCCCCTCTCTCTGGACCACTCTCTCTGCTCACCTCATTCTCTGCCCCCCACTCTCTGTCCCTCTCCCTCTGATCCCCTTTCTCTGTGCCTCCTCTCTATGTCCCCTCTCTCTGTCCACCTCTCTCTCCTCTCTCTGTCCTTTGCTTTCTGTCCCCCTTTTCTCTGTCCTCCATATGTCAGTCCCCCACTCCCCTTCTCTCTCCCCCTCCGTCTGTCCGCTTGTCTCTGTCCTCCTCTGTCTCTCGCCTCTCTCTCTGTCCCCTCTTTCTGCCCCCCACTCTCTGACTCTCACTCTCTGTCGCCCATATCTCTGCCACACCACTCTCTGTTCCCCCTCTCTCTGAACCCCTCTCCCTGGCCATTCCATTCTCTGCCGCCCAACTCCCTGTCACTCTCTCTCTGTCCCCCTGTCTCTGTCCCCACTTTCTGCCCCACACTCTCTCTTCCCCTCTCTCTGTTCCACCTCTCTCTGTCGCCCCACTAACTGTCTCCCTCTGTCTGTCCAACCTCTCTTTCCTCCCTCTCTTTCCCCCTCTCCCTGTTCTCTCTATCTTACTCCACACTCTCTCCCTCCTCTCTTTGTCGCCTGCTTTCTGTCCCCCTCTGTCTGTACCCCTCTGTCTGTCCCCTTCTCTCTTTCCCCCACTCTCTGACCCCCCTCTCTCTCTGTCCCCATTCTCTGTCCCCCCATCTGTGCCAACCCCCGCTCTGTTCTCCCGCTCTCTGAACCCCCTCTCGCTGACCACCCGACTCTGTGACCCCACTCTCTGCCCCCCTCTCTCTGTTCCCTCTGTTCCCCCACTGTGTCCTCTCTCTCTCGATCCCCCCTCTGTCCCAACTCTCTGTCCCCGCCTCTCTGTCCCCTTCTTACTGTGCCCCTCTCTCTGTCCCCCACTCTCTCTGCCCCCTCTCTGTTCCCTTCACTCTGTCCCACTCCCTCAGTAATCCTCCCTCTCCCTCCTATCTCTGTCCCCTGTTTTCTGTCTCCAGCTCTCTGTCCTCCCAGGCTCTGTCCGTCCACTCTCTGTCCGCCTCTCTCTTTTCCCCTCTCTCTGTCCGCCTCTCTCTTTCCCCCATTTCTGCCCACCTTTATCTGTCCCCCGTCTCTCTGTCCACCCTCTGCCCCCTCTCTCTGTCCGGCCTCGCTATCCACTTCTCTCCCCCTCTCTGCCCCCCGCTCTCAGTCCCACTCTCTCTGTACTCCTCGCGCTCCCCCTCTCTCTGTCCCCCTCTCTCTGTACCGCTCTCTCTGTCCCCCACTTTCTGTCCTCTCCATCTGTGCCACCTCCCTCTCTGATTCCCCGCTCTCTGTACCCCTCTCTCTGCTCACCCCATTATCTGCCCCTACTCTCTGTCCTCCTCTCTTTGACCCCCTTTCTCTGTGCCCCCTCTCTTTGTTCCCCATTCCCTCTGTCCCCCCTTCTGTCCCCCATCTGTGTCCCCCTCTATGTCCCCCTCTCTCTGTCCCCCTCTCTCTGACCCTGTCTCTGTCCCCCTACTCTCTGTCCCCTCTCTCTGTCCCCTGTCACTCTGTACCCCTTCTGCCACCTCTCTCTGACCCCTCTCTCTGTCCCTGACTCTCTCCACCTCTATATGTCCCCCTCTCTCTGTCCACCTCTGTCTCTCCTCTCTCTGTCTTTTGCTTTCTGTCCTCCTTCTTTCTGTCTGCCATATTTCAGACCCCCTCGCTCTCCCGCTTCTCTGTCCCCCCGCTCTGTCCGCTTGTGTCTGTCCTCCTCTCTCTCTCGCCTCGCTCTCTGTCCCCTCTTTCTGTCACCCACTCTCTGACCACCCCACTCTCTGCCGCCCAACTCCCTGTCACCCTCTCTCTGTTCCCTTTCTCTGTTCCCTTGTCTCTGTCCCCAATTTCCGTCCCACACTCTCTGTTTCCCTCCTCTTTCTGTCCCCCACTCACTATCACCCTCTCTCTGTCCCAACTCTCTCTTTCCCCCTTCTCTGTCCGCCTCTCTCAGTCCCCCTTTCTCTGTCCCACTGTGTCTCTGTAGCCCCCGGCCCCATTCTCTGTCTCCCGCTCTCTGCCCCCACTCTCTGCCCCCTCTCTCTGACCCCTTCTCTCTGTCACCCCTCTCTCTGTTCCCCCTTTCATCTTCTTCCCCCTCTGTCCTCTCTCCCTCTCGATCTCCCTCTGTCCCAACTCTCTTTCCCTGTCTCTCTGTCCCACTCTCACTGTCCCCCTCTCTCTGTTCCCCTCACTCTGTCCCACTCCGTCAGTAATCTTCTCTCTCCTTCCTATCTCGGTCCCCTGTTTCCTGTCCCCCGCTCTCTGTCCCCCCACTCTCTGTCCATCCACTCTCTGCCCCCCCACTCTCTTTCCCCCCTCTGTTTCCACCTCTCTCTTTGCCCCGTTCTCTGTCTGCCTTTATCTGTCCCCGTCTCTCTGTCCACCCTCTGCCCCCTCTCTGTCCCCCCTCTCTGTACCCTCTCTCTGTCCTCCCTATTTCTGTAAACCTCTCTCTGTTCCCCAATTTCTGTACCCCCGCCATCTGTGTAACCCCCCTCTCTGTTTACCCACTCTCTGGACCCCTCTCTCTGCCCACCCCACTCTCTGTTCCCCATCCCCTCTGTTCCCCGGTCTGTCCCCTCTCTCTGTCCCCCCTCTGTCCCACCTCTCTGTCTTCCCTCTCTGTCCCTCTCTCTCTGTTGCCCTCTCTCTCTGCTCCTCTCTCTGTCCCACTCACTCTGTCGCACTCCCTCAGTACTCCTCTCTCTCCCTCCTATCTCTGTCCCCTGCTTTCTGTCCCCCGCTCTCTGTCCCCCGCTCTCTGTCCGTCCACTCTCTGTCGCCCTCTCTGTCCCCCCCTCTCTCTGTCCCCTCTCTTTTACTCTCCTCTCTCTCTCTCCTCTCTCTATCGTCCGCTTTCTGTCCCTCTCTGTCTGTCACCTCTCTCTGCCCCCTCTCTTTCTCTGTCCGCCTGTCTCTTTGCCACTTTCTCTGTCCGCCTTTATCTGTCCCCGTCTCTCTGTCCACCCTCTGCCTCCTCTCTGTCCACCCTCTCTGTACCCCTCTCTCTGTCCCCCCTCTCTGTCCCCTTCCCTCCCCCTTCCTGCCCTCCCGATCTCCGTCCCCCTCCTTCTGTACTCCTCTCTCTCCCCCCTCTCTATGTCCCCCTCTCTCTGTCCCCTCTCTTTCTCTGTCCCTTGTTTCTGTACCACTCTCTCTGTCCCCCACTTTCTGTCCTCCTCATATTTGCCACTCCCTTTCTGTTTTCCCGCTCTCTGGACCCCTCTCTCTCCTCAACCCACTCTGTGCCCCCCACTCTCTGTTCCCCTCTCTCTGATTCCTTCTCTCTGTCACCCCTCTCTCTGTTCCCCCTTCCCTCTGTTCCCCCCTTTATCCTCTTTCTCTGTCCCCCCACTGTCCCAACTCTCTGTCTCCCTCTCTTTGTCCCTCTCTCTCTACCCCCTCTCTCTGTCGCCCTCACGCTGTCCCACTCCCTCAGTACACCTCTCTCTCCCTCCTATCTCTGTCCCCTGTTTTCTGTACAACGCACTCTGTACCCCCACTCTCTGTCCGTCCACTCTCTGTCCCCCCACTCTCTTTCCCCCCTCTCTCTGTCCGCCTCTGTCTTTCCCCCTTTCTCTGTCCGCTTTTACCTGTCCCTGGTCTCTCTACCCCCCCTCCCCGTCCTCCTCTCTGTCCCCGCTCTCTGTCTCCCTCTCATGTCCCCCCTCTCTGTCCCCCTCACTGTCCCTGCCTCTCTCAGTCCCCCTCTCTCTGTACTCCTCTCTCTGACCCCCTCTCTCTGACCCCCTCTCTCTGCCCCCTCTCTCTGTCCCCGCAGTCTGTTCCGCTCTCTCTGTCCCCTCTCTCTGTCCCCCTTTCTCTGTCCCCTTCTTTCTTTCTCCTCTCTCTGTTTCCCTTTTCTCCGTCACCCCTCTCTCTGCACACACTCTCTGTTCCTCTCTCTCTGTCCCTCTGTCTCTGTCCCCGCTCTCTGTTCCCCCCTCTTTGTCACCCCTCTCTCTGCGCGCACTCTCCGTTCCCCTCTCTCTGACCACCTCCCTCTCTGATCCATCTCTCTGTCACCCCACTCTCTGTTACCCCTTCCCTCTGTGGCCCCCTCTATGTCCCCCGCTGTGTCCACTCTGTGTCCACTCTCTCTTTGTCCACCCATGTCCCCTTTCTCTGTTCCCCTCTGCCCCCTCTCTGTCCCCCACTATCTCTCTCCCCCTCTCTCTGACCCTCCACTCACAGACCCCCTCCCTCTCTGACCACCTCCCTCTCTGACCACCTCCCTCTTTTACCACACTTAGTCACTCTTCTCTGTGTGCCCCCTTCCCTCCGTCGCCCCCTCTATGTCCCCTCTCTCTGCCCCTCCTCTCTGTCGCCCTCTCTCTGTACTCCTCTCTCTCCCTCCTCTCTCTGTCTCCTGCCTTCTGTCCCCCTCTCGCTGTCCTCCTCTCATTTTCCTCGCTCTGTCCCCGCTCTCTCTGCCCCCTCTCTCTGCCCCCTCTCTCTGTCCCCCCACTCTCTGTCCCCCGCTCTCTGTCCACTGCTCTCTGCCCCCCCTTTCTGTCTCCCTCTCGCTGTCCCCCTCTCTCTGTCCGCCTGTCGCTGACCCCCCACTCTCTGTCACCCACACTCTCTCCCCCTCTCTCTCTCTCCCCTCTCTCTCTCTGTCCCCCACTTTCTGTACTCCCCCATCTGTGCCACACCCCTCTCTGTTTCCCCACTCTCTGGACCCCTCTCTCTGCCCACCCCTCTCTCTATGCCCACTCTCTGTCCCCTTCACTCTGTCGCACTCCCTCAGTACTCCTCTCTCTCTCCTATCTCTGTCACCCGCTCTCTGTCCCCCCACTCTCTGTCCGTCCACTCTCTGTCCCCCACTCTCTGTCCCCTTCTCTCTGTCCCCCCTCTCTGTCCCTCTCTGTCTCTCTTCCCCCTCTCCCTGTCTCCTCTGTCGTACTCCCCTCTCTCTCCCTCCCTCCCTCTCTGTCGTCTGCTTTCTGTCCCCTTCTGTCTGTCCCCCTCTCTCTGCTCCCTTCTCTCTTTCCCCCACTCTCTGGCCCCTACTCTCTGACACCCCTCTCTCTGGCTCCACCTTTCTCTGTTTCCCCCCTCTTTTAGTCCCCTTCCTTCTGTCCCCCTCTCTGTTCCCCTCTCTCTGCCCATCCCATTCTCTGCTCCCCACTCTCTGTCCCCCTCTCTCTGATCCCCTCTCTCTGTCATCCCATCTCTGTTTCCCTTCCCACTGTTCCCCCCTCTCTGTCCGCTTTCTCTGTCCCCCTCTCTCTGCCCCACCTCTCTGTCCCCCTCTCTCTGTCCCCACTCTCTCTGCCCCCTCTCTCTGTTCCCCTCACTCTGTTCCACTCCCTCAGTAATCCTATCTCTTCCTCCGATCTCTGTCCACTGTTTTCTGTCCCCCGCTCTCTGTACCCCCACTCTCTGTCCGTCTACTCTCTGTACCCCCCTCTCTGTCCGCCTCTCTCTTCCCCCCTTTCTCTGTCCGCCTTTATCTGTCCCGAACCCTCCAACCACAAGGGATGAACTCAAATTTCTCCAGTTTCCTCATTTCCCCTCCCCCTACCTTGTCTCAGTCAAATTCCTCGAACTCAGCACCGCCTTCCTAACCTGCAATCTTCTTCCTGACCTCTCCGCCCCCACCCCCACTCCGGCCTATCACCCTCACCTTGACCTCCTTCCACCTCTCGCATTTCCAACGCCCCTCCCCCATGTCCTTGCTCCCTACCTTTATCTTAGCCTGCTGGACACACTTTCCTCATTCCAGAAGAAGGGCTCATGCCCGAAACGTCGATTTTCCTGCTCCTTGGATGTTGCCCGACCTGCTGCGCTTTTCCAGCAACACATTATCGGCCCCGTCTCTCTGTCCCCCTCTCTCTGTCCCCCCCCCTCACTGTCCCCTTCACTGCCCCCTCTCTGATCCCCCTCAGTCCCCCCTCTCTGTACTTCTCTCTCTCCCTCCTCTCACTGTCCCCCTCTCTCTGTCCCCCCTCTCTCAGTCCCACACTCTCTGTCCGCCTCTCTCTGTTCCCCTCTCCCTGTCCCTCTGTCTCTGTTCCCCTCTCTCAGTCCGCCTTCTCTCTTTCCCCTCTCTCTGTGTCCCCCTTCTCTGTCTCCCCTCTCTTTGCCCGGGCTCTCTGTCCCCCTCTCTCTGACCACCTCTCTCTCTAACCCATCTCTCTGTTACCCCTCTCTCTGTTCCGCCTTCCCTCTGTCGCCCCTCTATGTTCACCCTCTCTCCCCCCCTCTGTGTCCTCTCTCTCTGTCCGCCTCACTCTGTCCCCCTTATGTGCCCTCTCTCTGTGTCCCCCCTCTCTCTGACCCCTTCTCTCTCTGACCACACACTCTGTCACCCCTCTCTCTGTTCCCCCTTCCCTCCGTCGCCCCCTCTAGGTCACCTCTCTCTGTCCCCCTCTATCCCCGCTCTCTATCCACTCACTCTGTCCCCTTCTATGTCTGCTCTCTCTCTGTCATCCCTCTGTCCCCCCTCTCTGCCCCCGTCACCTCTCTCTGCATACCGCACTCTGTCCCCCTTTCTCTGTCGCCTTCTCTCTGCACTCCTCTCTCTCCTCGCTCTGTCCCTAACTTTCTGTCCCCTCTCTCTGTCCCCCTCTCTCTGTCTCCCTCTCTCTATCCTCCGCTCTCTGTCCCCCCCCCCCCACTCATTTCCCTCGCTCTGTCACTGCTCTCTCTGCCCACCACTCTCTGTCCCCAGCTCTCTGTCCCCGATCTGTGTCCATCGCTCTCTGCCCCCTTTCTGTCCCACTCTCTCTGTCCCCTCGCTCTTTCCCCTCTCTCTGCCCCTTCTCTCTGTCCGCCTCTCTGTGTCCCCCTCTCTCTATCCCACCCTCTCTATCCTCGGTTCTCTGTACCTCCCACCCATTTCTCTCGCTCTGTCCCCGCTCTCTTTGCCCCCCTCTCTCTGTCCCCCGCTCTCTGTCCCCAGCTCTCTGTCCCCCGCTCTGTGTCACCGATGTCTGCCCCCCTTTGTGTTCCCCTCTCTCTTTCCACCTCTCTCTTGCCCCCGACCCTGACCCCCCACTCTCTGTTCCCCACTCTCTGTCCCCTGTCTCTCTGTCCCCATTCTGACCGCTCATCTCTGCCCCCCTCTCTGTCTTCCTCTCTCTATCCCCCACTCTCTCTCTCCCCCTGTCTCTATCCCCCAGTCTCTGTGCCCCGCTCTCTCTCCCCTCTCTTTCTCTGTCACCTATTCCTGTACCCCTCTCTTTGTCCCCCACTCTCTCTGTCCTCCCGTCTTTGCCACCGCCCTTTCTGTTTCCCCACTCTTAGGACCCCTCTCTCTACCCACTCCACTCTCTGCCACTAACACTCTCTGTCCACCTCTCACTGATCGCCTCACTCTGTGCCCCCTCTCTCTGTTCCTATTCCCTCTGTTCCCCCTGTCTGCCCTCTCTCTCTGTCCCCTGTCCCACCTCTCTGCCCCCCTCTGTCCTCCTCTCTCTGTCCCCCTCTCTCTCTCTGCCCCCCTCTCTGACCCACTCTCTGTCCCACTCACTCTGTACGTCTCTCTCTCCCTCCTATCTCTGCCCTCTGCCTTCTGTCCCCTGCTCTCTGTCCCCATTCTCTCTCCATCCACTCTCTGTCCCCCTACTCTCTTTCCCTCGCTCTCTATCCGCCTTTATCTTTCCCTGTCTCTCTGTCACCCACTCAAACGCCCTGTCTCCCCCTTCTCTGTCCCCTCTCTCTGTTCCCCTCTCTCTCTCCTCTTCTCTCCCCCCGTCTCCCTGTCCCCCTCTATCAGTCCCTCTCTCTCACTGAACCCCCTCTCTGTGTCCCCCGCTCTCTGCACCTCTGTCTCTGTTCCCCCTTACTGTCTGTCCCATCTCTCTCTGTCCGCCTCTCTCTGTCCCCCTTTCTCTGTCGCCCTGTGACTCTGTACACACAGGCCCCCTTCTCTGTCCCCCTCTTTCTGCCCTCCCTCCCTGCCCCCTCTCTCTGTCCAACCTCTCCCTGTTCCCTCTCTCTTACTCCCCTTTCTCTCCCTCCTCTCTCTGTCGCCTGCTTTCTGTCCCCCTCTGTCTGCCCCCCTCTCTCTGTCCCCTTCTCTCTTTCCCCCACTCTCTGGCCCCCACTCTCTGACCACCCCCCCCCCCCATCTGTCCCCCTCTCTCTGTCCCCGCCTCTACCCCCTCTTTCGGTCCCCTTCTTTCTGTCCCCCTCTCTGTTCCCTCTCTCTGTCCCTCTGTCTCTGTACCCCTCTCTCTGACCCCACTTTCTGTCCCTCCAATCTGTGCCACCCCCCGCTCTGTTCACCCGCTCTCTGACCCCCTCTCTCTGACCTCTTCTCTCTGTCACCTCTCTCTCTGTTCACCCTTCCCTCTGTTACCCCCTCTCTGTGCTCTCTCTCTGTGTCCCCGTCCCCCTCTCTCTGTCCCCCACTCTCTGTCCCCTCTATCCGTGCAAACCCCGCTCCGTTCCTCCGCTCTCTGACCCCCCTCTATCTGACCCCTTTTCTCTGTCACCCCTCTCTCTGTTCACCCTTCCCTCTGTTCGCCCCTCTCTGTTTTCTCTCTCTGTCCCACCGTCCCATCTCTCTACCCCTCTCTCTCTGTCCCCTCTCTCTTTCGCCCTCACTCTGTCCCCCACTCTCTCTGCCCCCTCTCTCTGTTCCCCTCACTCTGTCCCACTCCCTCGGTGCTCCGCTCTCCCCCCCTATCTCTGTCCCCCGCTCTCTGTCCCCCCACTCTCTATCCGTCCAATCTCTGTCCCCACAATCTCATTCCCCCCCGCTCTGTCCGCCTCTTCTTTCCACCTTTCTCTGTCCGTTTTTATCTGTTCCCCCTCTCGATCCCCCTCTCAGTCCCCCTCTCTCTGTACTCTTCTCTCTCCCTCCTCTCACTGACCCCCTGTCTGTGTCGTCCTCTCTCTGTTGTCCTCTCTTTGTTCCCCTTTCTCTATCCCTCTGTCTCTGTCCCCCTCTCTCTGTCCCCTTCTCTCTTTCCCCTCTCTCTCTGTGTCCCCTCTCTCTGTCTCCCCTCTTTCTGGCCGCACTTTCTGTCCACCTCTCTCTCTGTCCCCCTCTCGCTGACCACGCCCTCTCTGACCCATCTCTCTGTCACTCCTCTCTCTGTTCCCCCTTCCCTCTGTCGCCCCCTCTATGTCCCTCTCTCCGTCCCCCTCTGTCCCCCCTCTCTGTCTACTCTCTCTGTCCCCCCTCTCTGTCCCCCATGTCACCTCTCTCTGTCCCCACTCTGTCCCCCTCTGTCCCCTCTCTCTCTGCACACCTCTCTCTGTCCCCTATCTCCGTCGCCCTCTCTCTGTACTCCTCTCTCTCCCTCCTCTCTCTGTCCCCTGCTTTCTGTCCCCCTCTCTCTGTGTCCCCCTCGCTGTCCCCCTCACTATTCTCTGTAGCCCCCTCTCATATCCCTCGCTCTGTCCCTGCTCTCTCTGCCCGCCTCTCTCTGTCCCCCAGTCTCTGTACCCCGCTCTGTGTCCCCCTGACGCTGACCCCCCCAAACTCTGTCCCCCTGTTTCTCTGTCCCCCATTCTGACCACCTCTCTTTCCCCTTCTCTCTGTCACCTCTCTGTTCCCCTCACTCTGTCCTTCTCTCTCTGTCACCCTCTCTCTCTGCCCCCTCTATCTGTCCCACTCACTCAGTACTCATCTCTCTCCCTCCTATCTCTGTCCCCTGCTTTCTGCCCCCCGCTCTCTTTCCCCCCACTCTCTGTCCGTCCATTCTCTGACCCCCCACTCTCATTCCCTCCTCTCTCTGTCCGTCTCTCTCTTTCCCCCTTTCTCTGTCCGCCTTTATCTGTCCCCCTGTCTCTCTGACCGCCCTCAATCCCCCTCTCTGTTCACCTGTATCTGTCCCCCTCTCTCTGTCCCCTTCTCTCTGTCCCACTGTCTCTATTCCCCGCTCTCTGTTCCGCTCTCGGTCCCGCTCTCTCTAACCCCCGCTCCCTGTCCCCTGCTCTCTTTCCCCCGCTCTCTGTACCCCTCTCTCTGTCCCCCTGTCACTCTGTCCCCCCTCTGGCACCACCTCTCTACCCACTTCTCTGCCCCTTCTCTCTTTCCCCTTGTCTCTCTCCTCCTCTTTCTCTCGTCTCTCTCTCTGTCCCCGACTTTCTGCCCCCCACTCTCTGACCCCCTCTCTCTGACGCCCTCCTCTCTCTTTCCACTCTACTCTCTGCAGCCCAACTCTCTGCCCCCCAACTCTCTGCCCCTCTCTCTTTGTCCCCTTTTCTCCCCTCCTCTGTCCACTCTCTCAGCCCCCCTCTCTCTGTACTCCACGCTCTCCCTCATCTCACTGAGCCCCTCTCCCTATCCCCCTTTCTTTGTCCCCCTCTCTCTGCCCCCTCTCTGTCCCCCGCTCTCCGTCCCCCACTCTTTGTCCCCCTCTTTCTGTCCCCCTACTGTCTGTCCAGTCTCTCTGTTCCCCTTTCTCTCTCTCCCACTTTCTCTTCCCCCCTCTATGTCCCCCTCTCTATGTCCCCCTCTCTCTCCTCTCTCTGTCCCTTGCTTTATGGTTAGATTAGATTAGATTACAGTACAGTGTGGAAACAGGCCCTTCGGCCCAACAAGTCCACACCGACCCGCCGAAGCGCAACCCACCCATACCCCTACATTTATCGCTTACCTAACACTACGGGCAATTTAGCATGGCCAATTCACCTGACCTGCACATCTTTGGACTGTGGGAGGAAACCGGAGCACCCGGAGGAAACCCACGCAGACACGGGGAGAACGTGCAAACTCCACACAGTCAGTCATCTGAGGCGGGGATTGAACCCCAGGTCTCCGGCGCTGTGAGGCAGCAGTGCTAACCACTGTCCTCCTTCTCTCTGTCCCCATATCTCTGTCCCCTCTCCCCCTTTCACTGTCACCCTCTGTCTGTCCCCTTGTCTCTGGCCTCCTCCCTCCCTCGCCTCTCTCTCTCTGTCCACCACTTTCTGTCCCCACTCTGACCCCCACTCCCTGTCCCTCCTATCCCTGCCACACCCCTCTCCGTTCCCTTCTCTCTGAACCCCCCTCTCTCTGTCCCGCGTCTCTGTTCCCCTGTCTCTTTTCCGCTGTCTCTGTCCCCACTTTCTGTCCCACACTCTTGGTTCCCCTCTCTCTGTCCCACCTCTCTCTGTCCCCCCACTTACTTTCCCCTCTCTCTGTCCCACTCTCTCTTTCCCCCCTCTCTCTGTCCGCCTCTTTCTGTCCCCCTTTCTCGACCACCCGTGTCTCTGTACCCCCCGGCCCCCTTCTCTGTCCCCCTCTCACTTTCCCCCCTCTCTTCCCCCATTCTTTCTTAGCCCTCTCCCTGTCTCCTCTCTCTTACTCCCCTCTATCTCTCCCTCCTCTCTCTTTCGCCTGCCTTCTGTCCCTCTGTCTGTCCCCTCTCTCTGTCCCCTTCTCTCTGTCCCCACTCTCTGTCCCCCACTCTCTGACCACCTACTCTCTGAATCCCCTCTCTCTCTTTGTCCCCGTCTCTGTCCCCACCGCTCTCTCTCTCCCCCTCTTCTGTCCCCTTCTTTCTGTCCGCTTCTATCTGTCCCCCTCTCTGTCCTCCTCTCTGTGTCCCCTCTCTCTGTGCCCCCTCTCTCTGTCCCCCTTCTCTTTCCCCTCTCTCTGTCCCCCTTTCTCTGTCACTTTGTCTCTGTCCCCCTCTCTCTGTCTCTACTCTCTCTTTCCCTCTCTCTCTGTCTCCACTCTCTCAGTCCCCTTCTCTCAGTTCCCCTCTCTCTGTCCCGACTCTCTCTGATCCCCTCTCTCTCTCCCCCTCTCTCTGTCCCCTTGTCTCTGGCCTCCTCTCTCTCTCTCTTGCCTCTCTCTCTGTCCACCTTTCTGTCCCCACCTTCTCATCCCCACTCTCTGTCCCCATCTCTGCCACCCCCCTTTTTGTTCCCCCTCTCTCTGACTCCCCTCTCTCTGACCATCCCACTCTCTGCATCCCCACTATCTGTCCCCCTCTCTCTGTCCCCCTGTCTCTGTTCCCCTGTCTCTGCCTCCCACTTTCTGTTCCACACTCTCTGTTCCCCTCACTCTGTCCCACCTCTCTCTGTGCCCCCCACTCACTGTCACCTCTCTCTGACCCACCTCTCTCTTACCTCGCGCTCTCTGTCCACATATATCTCTCCCCCTTTCTCTGTCCCACTTTCTCTCTCCCCCTGTGTGTGTGTCATCCCCGGCCCCCTTTTCTGTTCCCCCATCTCTGCCCCGCTCTCTCTGTCCATCTCTCTCTCTCTCTCTTTCCCCTCTCCCTGTCCCCCTCTCTCCTCCTCTTCTCTCTCTCCCCTCCTCTCTCTGTCCCTGCTTTCTGTCCCACTCTGTCTGTGCCCCTCTCTATGGCCCCTGCTCACTGTCACCCCTCTCTCTCCCCTTCTCTCTGTGCCCCACGCTCTGCCCCCATTCTCTGACACCCCACTCTCTGTCCACCGTCTCTCTGTCCCCCTCTCTCTCTCCCCCTCTCCCTATACCCCTCTTTCTGTCTCACCTCTCGCTTTTCCCCTCTCTCTGTCCCCTTCTCTCTGGCACTACTCACTTTGTCTCCCCTCTCCCAGGCCCCCTCTCTCTGCCCCCCTCTCTCGGTCACACTCTCTCCCTCTCTCTCTTTCCCCTTCTTTTCGTCTCCTCTCTCTGACCACCCCACTCTCTACATCCCCACTCTTTGTCCCACTCTCTGTGCCCCTTTCTCTGTCCTCCTATCTCTGTCCCCCTGTCTCTGTCCCTCACTTTCTGTCCCACACTCTCTGTCTCCCCTCTCTCTCTACCACCTCTCTCTGTCCCCCCACTCACTGTCCGCGCACTCATTGTCCCCCTCTCTCTGTCCCACCTCTATCTTTCCCCCTTTCTCTGTCCACCTCTCTCTTTACTCTTTTGTCTGCCCCCTTTCTCTGTTTCCCTGTTTCTGTCCCCCTGTCACAGACCCCTGTCTCTCTGCCCCCCTGTCCCCCCACTCTATCCCCCTCTCTGTCCCCCTCTCTCTGCCCCCTCTCTCTGTCCCCCTCTATCTGTATACCTCTCTCTCTTCCCGCACTCCCTGTCCCCCCTCTCTTTCACATACCTCTCTGACCCCCTCTCTCTGTGCCCCCTCTCTCTCTGTCCCTATGTCCGTCCCCCTTTCTCTGTCTCCTCTCTCTCTGACCCCTCTCTCCGAGCCCCTCTTTCTATCTCCCCTCTCTGTCCCCCACTTTTATCCCCCTCTCTCTTTCCCCCCTCTCTTTGTGGCTCTCGCTCTGTCCCCTCTCTCTCTGTCCCCCCTCTCTCTGACCCCCTCTCTCTGCCACCTCTCTATGTCTCCCATCTCTCTGTCCCTCTCTCTCTGACCCCTCTCTCTGTCCCTCCTCTCTCTGTCCTCTCTCTCTCTGTCCCTCCTCTCTCTGACCCCCTCTCTCTGACCCCCTCCCTCTGTCGCTCTCTCTCTGACCCCCTCTCTCTCCCTCTCTGTCTGTTCCCACTTCCCCCTGTCACCCCTCTCTGTCCCTTCTCTCTGCCCACCCTCTGATTCTCTCCCCATCTTGCACTCTAACCCTCTCGCTCCCCCCTCTCCCTAAATTCCCACCCTTCGCTCACCCCATCTCCCTCTGCCCCCTTCCACTCCCCGCTCTCTTTCTCTCCAGCTCTCTCTCCTTCTCTCTCCTACACTCTCCCCCTCCTCACCCCTCTCTACCCCAATCCACTTCTCTCTAACCCCCCTCTCTCACTCCCTCTCTCTTTTCACTCTTCCCAGCTCTCTCCCCATACTCTGACCCCCTCGCTCTCTCCCCCCCTCGCTCTCTCCCCATTTCTCCCTCCTCTCCCCCTCTCTCCCCATCTCTCACCCCCTCTCTCTTCCCTACCCGCGCTCTCTTTCATCGTCGGTCCCCACACTCTCCCACTCTCTAAACACTCTCTCCCCATCCCCCATCTCCTCGCGCCCTGCCCCCTCTCTCGCCAATCTCTCTCTCTCCCACCATCTCTCCCCAATATCTCCCTCTCTTTCTCCCCGCTCTCCCCCCTCCCCAATCTCTCTTCCACCTCGGTCTACCCCGTCTCACACTCACCCTATCTTAATCCACCCTCTCTCCCCCTCTCTCCCCCTGACTTCCTCTCTCCCCACTCCACTTTCTACCCCTCTCTCTCGCGCCCTCTCCCTGTCTCTCCCTGTTTCTCCCCATCCTTCACTCCCCCTCCCCCTCTCTGCCCCCTCTCCCATCCACGCTCTCCCCTCTCTCTCCCCTCCACTCTCTTCCCCTCCCCTCTCACGCACTCCCTTCTCACGCCCTGCCCTATCTTGCCCTCCCTTCTCTCGCACCTCCCTCACTCGCCCACCCCTCTCTCTCCCCCTCTCCCCTTATCTCCCCCCTCTCTCCCCCTATCTGTCACCCCTTTCTCTCCCCCTCTCTCCCCTCTCCCTCCCCTTCTCTCTCCTCTCTCTCCCCCACTCTCCCCACTCATACACCTCTCTCACCCCCCTCTCTCTCCCCCCACTCTCCCCTCTCTCGCTCTCCCCACTCACACACACCTCTCTCACCCCCCTCTCTCGCCCCTCCCTCTCTCTCACCACCCTCTCTCACACCCTCTTTCTTCCACCTCTCTCTAACCCTCTCCCTCTCGGTGTCTCTCCCCCTTCTCTCTGCCTCTATCTCCCCTATCTCTCTCTCCCCTCACTCTCCCCTCTCTCTTCCCCCTCACCCCCCTCACT